>NC_134476.1:18229325-18231825 GCF_964194025.1 Convolutriloba macropyga | reverse complement strand
AAGAAGAAGAGACAGAAACAATCGACCCCGAAAGTACATGCTACATCAGAGAAATGATGGAAGACTGGAGTTCCATAAATTTTAAACAATCACTAAACTTCACTACAGTAACCAAAAAAGACTTTAACAAAAACCAACAAGAAGAATTCTGGATACAAACAAAATGTAAAGAAGATGATATCAACTGGCTAGTAGACACAGGCAGCCGGAGATCATTCATCTCAAGGCGCACCGCACAACACCCAATAACAGAAATAGGCAACAAAATCGTCAAACAGGATAAGAACATTGGAGAGTTCAGATGCTTCAACAATAACAAAAAAAAGTAGACTACTCAATCCAACTGGATCTAGTAACGGGCAACACAACAGCACACAACTGCCAAATCATTGTTGTCCCTTAAAACACAGTGAATCTACTAGGAAGGGACATTCTCCAAAAATTCGGGATCGAATTATCCTACAAAACACCAGGCAGGTGAGAAAATACATAACATACAACCAATACAAAACAACATATCGAAATGGATTTTCGAAAATTACCCCCACTTACGTACAAGAATCGGAAAATCAAAAAACCACATAGCAAAATCCACATTCCATAATTAATTCCACCCCAAACAGCACAAAGGAAGACGAGTCCAACTCCATCTAATAGACAAAGTAGAAAGAGAATTAAATAAACTCATAGAAAACAAACAAATAATTAAATTAGACAAATGCTCTGACGAACACTTTATCAGTCCAGTAGTGATCACAGTAAAACACGACAAATCCATAAAAATAGCACTAGATTCAAAAAAATTAAATGACGCTATACACAAAAACAAATACCAAATGCAAAGTATAGACCACCTGATGGATACGATAGCATGAAAAATCAGCGAACTTAAACAAAAAACAGGAACATTATACTTCTCAAAAACAGACCTAAAATACGCATATAGCCAAATCCCCTTACACGGAGAAACACAAAAACACTGCAACTTCAACATATTGGGTGGAAACGCAACAGGAACGTACAGATTCATAAACGGCTTTTATGGACTAACAGACATGCCAGCAACATTCCAAAAAAGAATGGACTTTACACTAGCAAACATCAATTCGGCACATGCCTTTTTAGATGATATAATAATAATAATAACTAAAGGAACACTTACAAAACGTGAAAATGAACTAGACAAAGTACTGGCCCGGTTAGACAAAGAAAACTTGGCAATAAGCCTACATAAATGCGAATTTGCAGTCACAGAAAAAACATGGTTGGGATACAAAGTAAATCCAGACGGAATAAAACCAACGGAAAGAAAAACTGAAGCCATCATAGAAATGGACCCACCAAAAACCCTGAAACAACTCAGATCGCTAATGGGTAGCATACATCACTTACAAAAATTTATCCCCAACCTGTCACAGATATCTGCACCACTCCGCCCATTACTTTAACACAAAGAAAAAAAATAAAAAATCAACAAACTTGATTGGAATGAAGAACACACGAAATCATTCAACCAAAGAAAAAAACGCAATTAGACAAATAATAGAAAACAAGCACTTCGACCAAAACCGAACAACAAGGGTCCGCTGCGACGCAAGTTAAGAAGGATTAGGAGCCTCTCTCGAACAAAAATACGATTACGGATGGCATCCAATCGCATACGCGAGTAGATTTTTAAACACTAACGAACAAAAATTTAGCATAAACAAATTAGAGTTAATAGCAGTAGTATGGTCACTAGAACACTTTAAATACTAACTATACGGTTCACGCTTAACACTCCAAACAGATCACCAAGCCTTATTATCAGCACTAAAAGATAATAGGGGGAATAAAACATATCAAAGCAGATTAACAAGTTGGGTAGATAGACTTTTACACTTTAATTTTTCAGAACATATTGCAGGAAAAAACATGGGATTCGCAGACTACTTCAGTAGACATCCGACTTCAGCAGCGTTACCAGTATCGAATGACGATAAAAATTTTGTCATTAACCTAATCGACTCGTTCAAATTTATGCTAAAGAGAGCAGACAAAAATTCATCCAATAGGATTGCAGCAATTATACCAGCACAAAATGACGCAATACAGACAAGTGAACGAAAACAAACAAATCGAATCACTTTTAGCCATTTTCGTAGCACAAAACAGTCGTTCTGTATTAATCCATTTTTCGTAAACGTTTGTACAAGAAATAAACCCAACATAAACAAATTACAAGAAGACCCCGTGGCCCAAACAAGAATATCATGTCATCAATAGACCAGACTAACACCCCATCAGACAACCCCCAAACACCAAATTCCTTTACACCCCCCAAAGCCATTACCATCGGCACCCAAACAAACTGTATATCAAACATTGGACATTGTGAAAAATCCCTTTGACGAAATTACTCTTGAAAACTCCCCAGATTACTTATTAAATTTACATACAGTCCTCAGCGAATCGTTCATAGCCGAAGCAATCAAAAGCGATACAACAAGTAGCCAGAAAA
>NC_134476.1:18170630-18226625 GCF_964194025.1 Convolutriloba macropyga | reverse complement strand
TTTTTAAGTCGCCGTCTCGCTCAATGCGCAGGGACACCTATTACTTAATCAATAAAGATACAATTGCGCTGGCCATGAATAATGTGGTACAAAATATTTGTTCAAATTGAAAACCCGACTGTACCAAGGTGTCACAAGTAATGATTTGATTTTTCTGCTGTTTGATTGAAAAAATGAGAATTTTCCGATTAGCCTAGATTGCTTCAAGTGATGTCTAACAAAGGAAGTTAATCAAAATAAATCAATTCCACAGAATTTTTTATGAGACTTAACACAATAAAAAAGAAAAATTTTAATTTTTTTTCAAAAATAAAGATGAACGGAAATATATTAAAACAAGCGGATATGACACAGCAAATGCAAATCTGGATAGAAAAAGAACTGGGTTTCCTCCCATGGAATTGGGTTACCTTATAGTTACGTAATATCATTGATGAGAAAATTTTTTTGTGAAAAATATTTTTCTTCAAAAGTAGCATAAAGTTCAAATTAAGCAGTTCCGTGATAAAATTATGTACTAATTCAGCAATTAAAAAGTTGGATAAACATCTAGCCAAACGTGATTGTTACTATAGTTAGACCTAGTTTTTTTTAAATGCAGACAACGTAAAACAATTCTGATTTAAATTTTGCGTTTTTGTTTTCTATTGCTCCAGGATTTTCGTACCACAAAACGTAATCGCAATTTTTTTAAGAAATATGAAAACTTAGAGGTTGAGTTCAATGCAATATCAAAACGAGCAGTTACACGTTTGTGAAAAAAACTTCACTCTTCCTATCATAAAAGTTAAAACCTATTTCTTCTTGAAAAACTTAACATTTTTGATGATTTCGTAGAACAATGTAATCTTGAAACCAGAATAGGAGAGGAAAATACTTTTATTTGTAGTTGTAGTTTTGCAAAGAATCAAAATCAGTTTTTTTCACTGTATCAAAAATCATCAGCAATATTTTAGTTTTGATTATTTCGGCTAGAGTTTTTGCCATTTTGCTCCAAAATCTATATAAAACAATAAATAAACTGATGCAAAGTCTTTTTGTGTCTTTGCAGTGTAGAACAAACATTCTCATTAGCTCTCTCATTCAGAGCCAATTGAAAAATGCATTTTAAGATTTCCTCTGATCCGGAGAACTTCAGAAAACACTCTTTCTTTTTTTTCGTTCTGATTCACAGAGGTTTCAGAATGGGTACAGAAAACTTTTTAAAATTGTTCTGAAACAGAAATCAGCGGCCGTGAGGAAGCCATTTTTCAAGAACTTTGCCAGATGTCTATAAATTGTGATAAAAATTTGCTAAGCATTTATACCTATACCTTGATTAAAAATTCTAAAGGTAATCAACAATAGTTTCCTTCATTTGCCAACCAAATTTTTGCAAAAATTCGGCAGATAGTCTTGCTCACTTCTAGCATTAAATCAACGATTACAAAAAAATGAAATTGTTGTTTTCAGAACGTTTCCCTAATATTGTAATCTCAAAAAATCTGATTTCAGCGCTATTAGCCATTTTTATTTCATTCTTGTACTTTTTTCCGTCATCGCTTTTTTCTGGAGGTACTATTCGATATTTGGTTACTATAAAGATATATCCTCAAAATTTTTTTCTGAAATTACGTTTTTTAAATCACCAACATCATACTTTTTGTGTAAAACCCAAAATCTCACAACTGATGACTTTTAAATTCAATCATATAATGCGAGTATTAATAGTTGTCGCATTGTAGTTTCCACCTAGAGAAAAAAGGTTTACAATTTGTCAACAGTAATGAAACAAAGTTTCTTAACTTCTACATCTGTAAGCTGCTCACTCATTTTTCCATCTTTTTGCAATTGTCAATGTATCTCCTTTTTTAAAGCTAGGAACTTTTTTAAGTTCAAGGCTAGAAAAGAAAATGATTTCAATGGTGTAAAAGCGTTAAAATTGAAGTTGGAAATGAATTGCCGGAAAAATGTATTTTTACGCTCTTGTTATATTGTTTATTTTTTTTTAAAATGTTCAAGGAAAGTCAAGGAAACACTTTTTTGAAAAGTGGAACAAACTCGGAATTATTTTGTCCGCTAATGATTGCTTGCTAGCTCTGATTTACAAAGCGTATGTCGAAACTGCGCAAAATAACGACACTGGCAAATCTTTAGGAAAGTTAAACAGCAACGTTTACCCGGTTCTTTTAACAATTAATGCGCGACTCAGAAGAAACCCACCGACACCGAGCTCTTACTTTGGAAACATGTCTGTTCTGGCCGGATATGATTTCACTTTGCAGGAAGTTACCAGTTTGAATTTATTCGATATTGCACTGGAAATTCGAAGGAGTATTTTAAAAGTGGACGAAGACTTTTTCCAGTCTTTTCTGGACACTCTATCTGGCATGCAGTTTTTCAAATTCACTGGGATGGGGAAATTTTCAAAATTTTAATGTGCACCTGGATTTAGACTGACGAGCGCAAAAAGTGATGCGATCATAGTGATCATAATTCTGAATAAGTAATGGCAAGTAGATTTAATATAAGAGCTGCGCTCTACTAAAATTGAATTGGCATTAGAATTAGATCCGGGAAGATGGCTACCCAGGTGGCTACCAGGAGGCCGACTTGACCGCACGATAGTCTGACCAGAGGAGGGTTTTGGGCGCACTTGTAATGGACGCAGTGTTTCGGACAGGCGCTGGTCTGATCGGAGATCACTTCTGTCTGGAGTGGTCTGATGAGATTATTTTTTTCTGCACCTCAACCACGGTAGCCTATCGTTTTTCAATGCACTGTGCAGAGGAGTTTTAGATTAATAGAGAAAGCACACAAAATTGTCAAGAATTTTAAAGATTCGCCGTAAAGCTCAATTCTAGATAATTCGAATGACTGAGAAGCTTTGCTCTATCAATTACATCAAAAACAAGGATGCTCGTTAATGTGCGGTTGCATATGATGTTCGGACCCGAGCTCATCTACATTGTTGACTTAATTGTCAACCAAATTAGAAGATAACCAAAGATTGTCAACCAAAGAGAAAACAAAAATAGATAGTTGACTTTAAAAAAATTGTTACACAAGCTCAATACCCATTGAAATACATAATGCCATGCTTCAATAAAGCGCTGATGAGATCTGCAATTAAAAAGACTACGAGGAAAAAAACAAACAAAAAAATCAGCAAAAACAAACATTTCACGGCAAAAACTCAATTTTTAATTTAAAACCACCTAGTAACAACGTCAAAATGCATTCAGATAAAACCTCAACTCTAGTTACACAGCAGATGGGAGTTTTCCTTAATGAGACTGTGTAACAAGTCGACAAAAAGAAGAAATGATGAGAAGAAATTCAAAAATCAATCAACTTTTTTAAACCAATTAATTTCAAAAGTCTCAAAAATCATTAGCTTATGACAAAAAAATTCTTACTAAATTTACTAAATGGACTAAAGATGCAGAAGAACTCAAATTACTGAAGTCAATAAAATCATTAGCTATTATCCAAATATTTTGTATTTTTATTTCAGTTTTCATTTATACTAATTCAGTTAAAATTATATTGAAAGTTCAAACAAGTTCATTCGGGTCGCATTTGAAAATCATTGGAATCTTTTATTACGCGATTGTGCTAAAGGAAGAGAAAAAGAAACAAAATTTTAGCCCTCAGAAAAATTTTATGAAAACGCATATTTTCCAAAAAAAAAAACAAAGCATCAATTACGGCATAAAATAAGCAAAAATTTTAATTTTGAAAAACTCGGAATTGGATGGGACATCTCAATTGTGAAAATAAGTTACAAAAAGTCGAAAAGACCCACAAAATCTGAAAATTTTGAAAAACTTTGAAAATCTTTGATATCATAAACTTCAAGACTGTTCACTATAAACTGACTGCTTTGGGCAACATCATTCATTCAGTCTTTAATTACATTTTATAAGACCGGTCAACATTTAACGGCTACCTGAGGAAAAAAATAAGCAAAAACAGGAAATTCAAAAAGAAATGAGCCAGAAAAGTGTCGAGCCATTAGAAAATGAAAATTTCAGTAAAAACTTTTCTGTTTTCAATTACCTTTTCCACAGCAATGGGATTGTTTTTTTAAACAATATGACTTCAAAAAATCAACAAATTTGAGCAAATACTTTAAAACCACAAAATTTTTGCCTCGATGGAACAATAAGACTGCTTGTTATTCATATTTATTGAAAAGACATTATAACAAGTCATTGACCATGAAAACAAAAACAGGCATAATCCAAAAACTCAGTAGAAAAATTAGAGAAGAAAGTGTTGACGCCATTTAAACCATAAGTTTTTCTCTGAAAAGTTTATCTATGGTCCATTGAGTGTATTCCCTCAGCCAATGGGAACTATCAATTTTAAGGTAATGTGATAAGATTTCAAAAGGTATCAAATTTACAAAAAATAACAAAATCAAAAAGTTTAAAAAACTGTCTGAAAACTCGTGCATCGAAATCTTAAAACTAATAATTGGAAGAAGCGCTAACTAGATAAGTTTCAACAGAATTAAAGAAACTCCTGTCATCACTGAGGCTTACTTATAGCTCACACAAATACGTTTAAGTTTGGTTATTGTCCATAAAAAAATTTCGGAAAACTTAACAGCCGTTAAGTTCAATAGCTTTCGACAGAAGTCAATAAACACGATCCGTTATGCCTCCATGGGAGAACAAGATTTTTTGTCATGCGTAGTTAATCAATAAGATATCAATATCAATCTTATGATTTTGAAAACAACAAGCAATACAGGAAAAAAAGTTCAGTACAAAATTGCGAGAAGAAGGTTTTGAAGCCATTTAAACCATTAACTTTTCTCTGAAAATTTTATCTATGATAAATTGAACGTCTTCATTGATCTGATGAGAGCTAGTAATATTAAAATGTTGTGATATGATTTCAAAAGAGACCAATAATACGAAAGTATCCAAAAATTTTATAATTTTTTTCTAATATTGTGGCATTGAAGTCATATAACAAACAGTTAGAAGATAAAACCGATCAGCAGATTAACTGTGGTTGATGCTGGAAGGAAAGGGTTCTTGTCGTTACTGAGACTGACATACAGTTCACGAAAATAAGTTTATGATTTCTTATTGTTTAAAAATTTTTTTCTAAAATTTATTTTTAAAGTCTTAACAGCCATTAGCTGTCCACTCAAAGCACTAGATAGGTTCACTTAAAGCTTATTACAAAACCAATTGCAAACTTACTCAACGAGCGTATGGTATAGGATTCCAAAAGTTTAGTAAAACTTCAAAAAAAATCAAAAGTTCATTCAATATTACGAAAATTCAGAGTCGAAGCCAAAAAAAAACATGATCAATTCCTTGAAAACGATATTTTTTTCCATTGAGCTTCTTTAATGAGGTTTGTTGTTAACGGAACCTCAATATGAAAAGTAACTAGTCTCTAGGTGACTTAAAAAATAAAAATAATATGGAAAATTTTCCAAAAAGAGCTTTCAAATGGAATTCGATTTTTTCGATTTTAAACTTCCCTCTGAGACCAGAACTAGTCTTTTTATTGCCTTTCGTCTATTAGGAACACAAAGTTTTTTCATTTTGTGGCCTAAATTGTACCTTTGAATTCCTTTTTTCTTAAGAAAAATCTTAATTTGAAGAAAAATTACACTAAAAGTGAACAAAATCATGCCAAATATTCCTTTTTCACACAAAATTTCAGTCCTCGATAACTCCTAAAAAACGAAATTAAAAAAAGTCTTTTTAATTTTGAATTCTATGCTGCACGTGCTTTTTAATGATACCACTCACATTTCTCTACGCTGAATATATCGATCGGCCAAAATTGTCTGAGCAAAAAAAAACCATTTGAGTACACAGTTCCTCCCCCAGGGGTCGGAATCACATCAACTTTTTATAATCACAACAAAATCGTATTGGCTGGATTCAATTTTCGGTTCTGAAAACTCTTAAATTATTTCATAATTTGATCGCCCGATTTTACGGTCATTTTCAAACTGCATTTTGTAGTTTCTCTCTGAAAATGCTAAATTTTGCATATAGAGTTAATATTGTTCAATTTTTGGCTAAGTAAATAAATACACACATAGCCATGCATGGCAATTTAAATATAATGCCAGCTGTTGATTTGACTTGTTTCACGAACGCAAAATTTATTGACAGTTCACGGACTATCAGTGTCTGAAAGTTATATACAATTTTTTGCGTCAAAGAGAAATGACTGATTTGGCCATTATTTTTATAACTTATTATAGATGCCCCCTTAAGTTTCCGATCATTTTTTTCAAAATACGGTACCCAGCTATTTTTATACAAAAGGCCGTCCGCATTAATCATGTAAAGCTATCATAAAAGTTCAAAACCCACAGAAAGAAAAGCTTAATTAATTTTTTCAATGCATTGGGCCACATAAAGTATATGATTACTTTATATGGCGGCCCAATGCCATATATAATATGATTACTAACAATCAGATATGACCTAGTTTGATTACAAAAATCATATATGACATACAAGGAGGCTCGGTAAGGTGCGTACGCTCCTAATGTTTTGACCTCGCTCATCCACATTCTTGACTATAAGCAATAATAACATCAAATAACAAACAATATTTACGACAAAAAATCGATGTCTGTATTCGAAAAAATCATAAAATTTAAACTTGCATCAGATAAAACCTAATCAAAACAAATTAACCGAGACTTCACTAGAAAAGATGTGGGACCTGTCCTCAATCCTCAATCTGGGTAACAGGTCGGCAAAAAACGAGCAAAAGGGTGCAAAGTTCAAAAATACGTCTCTATTTTTGAAATAACCTGCAAAATTATAAAGTTCATTTGAACTTTGCACGAAAATGGCATTGAAGCCGATATAACATTAAAATTGACAGTCAGGGCATTTAAAAACATCAATCGCGAAATATTTCAAAGCCAAAGGGATCTACCATTTCTCTTATAAATCAGAAAGGAAACAAAAATCCGTTAAAATGTACAAAAATTTAAAAATCTGAAGCATTTTATAAAATCTCGTAGTAACAGCACTAACGAATTCGAGAACCAAAAGGTTGAAACTAAAACCGTTATAAAGATTAAATAATTGAAGTAAAGTATAGAAAAGTAAAGTAAAAATTGAACAGTATAGAAATATCGAAACTTTTTTATGGAACTAAGTGGTCAAAGCCATCAGTCAAAGCCATCAATTATAACCAACTGAGGAAAAAGTGTTTGCATTCACAGAAGTAGTTGTGATTTCTTATTAGTCAGATTGATTAACATGGCGAGGAAAATAGCAGCAAAAGGAGACCGTTGAAAGAATCTTTTTAGATGTTAATTTGAAAGTCATTAAAACACAGCATGAACTGAAATCCTTAAATAAGTTCATTTTATGTTCTGTGGGAGCCAATGAGACCTATCATTATCAGGTATAAGTCACAAGACAACAGAAAGAAAGACAAATAGGGGCAACATTTTAAAAAACTCTACTAAATTTTGTAAGAGGTATCAAAAGCAGTAACGATTTATCAAAAACAAATAACATATTCCTTTTTTCAATGTTTTGAGCTTTTCCAACTACGCAGTTGGACCTGTCAATAATGTGATAGTTCGACAAGGAAATAAAGTGAACTTATGGAATGTGCAATAATGCTCAAAATTAAAAAAAAATGAATATTCGTATTATGCAAACTAAGAAAAGATTAGTTCAACATAAAATCGTTGGATTAATAACATACATAGTAAACTCAAAGCAAATGTTTTTGACTGTTTTTTTTCAGACTAGACGAGAAGATGAGAGAAATATTATAAAATAGTGACAGAGTTCAAAAATATACAGACATTTTTTTAAAACATATAAGTTTAAAATCATGAGAGGCATTAGATAACAATTGATGGCCTCATTTGGGTTCTCTCATACCTCCTAAAAGCCAGCTAGAATTTTCATGGGAGAGACTGAGTCATTGGATTACAAAAGTGTAACAAATGGAAGCAAAATTTAAGAAATCCATGAAAACCCTGAACTTACCTCTGAAACCATTATATATGGTCCTTGGGATTCATTTTTTGTCAATAGTATCAATCACTAGTTGAGCTCTGATTTGAAATTGTTGTCAGCAATTTACATAAAAAACTAAACATGCGGAGGTGTTTTAAAGAAAACCACTCCCCATTAAAATCTAAATGTTGTTAACCGTAAGGATCCATGGTGAGATCAATATCAGCCTTGATTTTGCTGCACGGCTAAAAGACTATTAAATTTTTCAAATATTGCGAAATTGATCAATTTTTGAACAAAATTTTTATATATCGAAAATAAATAAAGCTTTTTGTAAAATTATTGAGTTTAAATTTGCAAAAAATTGTCAAAATTTTAATTCCAAAAG
This sequence comes from Convolutriloba macropyga, assembly GCF_964194025.1. Taxonomy (NCBI): domain Eukaryota; kingdom Metazoa; phylum Xenacoelomorpha; order Acoela; family Convolutidae; genus Convolutriloba; species Convolutriloba macropyga. The sequence continues at coordinate 18,218,276 of NC_134476.1, read as the reverse complement.
AATCTCATAGCCAGTGGGAGTATAACTAGCCCTTTTTAGAGCTTGAACAGAATTTGAATGCAGTTTTAAGGTGTCTACTTACAGCAAAAAATAGGCTAAAAAGCATGATAAAGCTAAATTTTACCGGAGAAACTGGGATCGAACAATTCGGCAGCCCTCCTCTATCTCTCAAAGATAAAATCAATAACACTACCGTTAACAAATGAAACTTATTTTTGCAAAAAAGACAACAACTTGGTCAAAAGTACAAAAAATGTGATTAAAAACAACCGAATAGTCTCCTATTCACAGAACTTTAAATCTCGATAACTCCATGTAAAAGCGAGAAACAAAAAATCCTAACAGTTGCATGTTCACTCACAACTCTCTACGATGATTGTGTCGATCGGCCAAAATTGACTGAACAAAAAGAAAACCCATTTGAGTATATAGTTCCTCCCCCACTAAAGCTTTGGGTCGGAGCAAATATATGATTACTAATAATCAGATATGACCAAGCATGATTACTACGAAATTTGTATGATGAACGACCCGGGAAATCTCACAACTTAGAAATCTTAACTAGAATTAACACAGAAATCTTCAGGTCAATTTCACTCGATGTGAACCTATTTGGAAATACATTTTCGGAGCATACAATTGGACTCAAAACGATAAACATGATCATTAGGCATGAACAAGAAAGTAAGAAAACAAATTCTTAATTGGTTTATAGATAACTTTAGCTTAGTTGTATATATTGATACGATTAATAGAATCACATGGCAAGGGAGCAAATCCCACAAGAAAGTTAGTTTTATTATTTAAAAAAATTTAATTTGTTCCCGAAAATTTTATTAAGAGATCTAGATCAAACAAGGAACTTCTAAAAATTGTGACGACGTGAAAGTTTTCCCATTGACACCCTACATTACAGCGGCTTTTGACCCACGAGTGATGATGTTTACAAATTGGAATAAACTTTTCGACTGGTACGGACAATCTGACTTAGGAGGAGGAAAACCAGTCAAGTTTACCACGATCAGTTTGTATGACGATAGATTTTGTTTCATAATACCCGCCAAAACTGATGGAGATTTGGAGTTGATTCTATCAATTCCGAAAGAACAAGTCTCGGCGTTTAAAGAGTACGGCGACATTCCAAAATACTTTCAATTTTTTAATTGATTTTTGTGAGCGTAATGTCGATCATTGGTAATATTGGTATAACCATTTGTAATCTTTTACCCCCCCTCCCCCTGAGAAACAACTTTAACCATCTGATTAAACTAGAGATTAAAAATCTGATTTTCTTGACAGAACCTGGAATCCCTTAAATTTCAATGATAAATCTTGACATGTCTGAATAAAATCTTGAGAAAAATTTTTCTTGAAACGCAAGCAAAGGTCTTACAAGTTCTCACATATCTTGAAATTCTGCTATCAAAAATCTTTTCATGATTTTATTTCAGGTTTCGTTACACATAAACGTATTACAAAAAAGTGCTAATAATTTTAGCAGTTGAAAATAATTCATTGTAACCAAAACTAGTGACTTTTGTTTGGTCGAACTTTGTATTAGTAAAAGAGATACTAAATCATATGTTAAGATAGATACCTTTGAATAGATTTACAACTACAGCGCTGGGAGATTTCATAGTCTCGATCAGAAACATTTTGCGGAGTAATAGATGTAAATTGTGTATAGGATAGGTTTGACGTAGCCTTTTTGTTCAGCGTACAGTTGGCTAGATGAATATCCCAGGAACAGAGGAACCAGTTATAAGAGATGACGAGCGTCAGACGTTGGTGTAATGGTTAGCAAATTAACAAGTAAGAGATGCTATTTGGAATCCAATACTGATCCATTTTCTCAGTATATGCTCCTGCTTAGACCACCTAACAAGCACAAATTTGGAACAGGCAATGGTATAAAAATCGGTTTGGAGTTTTTAAGGTCGTTCAAACGCTTTGTTTTCTTCGTTCATTAAATGCTAGTTAAAAATTTATAGGTCATACGAAAAATTACTGAAATGAGATAATTAAATGTTTCTCGGCTCATAACTATAGTTTGTTAATTTTGGTTTCGTTTTTGAAATAACTGTCTCATCGTGCCAAGTATGCAAGTATTTTTTAAAAAAACACTCTAAGGATTTTATCAGAAATCCAAAAAATTTTTACTCATAGAAATTTGAGTTAAAGATTTGGATTGCGCAATAAATTTGTCAAGACAAGGTGTGCCAACAGCCGCATGTAGTTGGAATATTACTGTTAAAGCGCCCTGTAAACTATTTTGAGTAAAGTTACCAGTAATCACTTACAACCGCCCCTGGAATACCTTAAATTTCAAGGATTAATGTTGACATGTCTTAACAAAGTCTTTAGAAAAATTTTTCCCGAAACGCAGGCAAAGGTCATGCAAGTTCTCAAATATCTTGAACTTTTGCTATGAAAACAATTTGATAAATTTTTTTGCACTTTGTTTCACATAAACGTATTACAAAAATGTGCTAGTAATTTTAGCAATGCAAAAAACTTCATCGTAAATAAAACATGTGTCTTGTTAGGCTGAACCTTGTATTTAAAAAGGAGATACAAAATAATATTATAAGAGAAGTTTGAATAAATTTACAATTACACCGGTGGGCGACTTCACAGTCTTGATAAAAAACGTTTTGCTTTTTTTGTCTCTCCAGTACGTTATGCACTCCTCCTGTTGTAGATATGTTTCATTTCTTAAAATGTTATTGTGTAAAAAATGGCACGTGCGTTGGAGGTTAAAACAAAATTCAAACACTACACTGCTTGTAAGGCGGGGCAGGGTCTCAAACGGAGACGATCCAAAATATGCTTAGACATGGTTATTGATGACAAGATCTTACATCTGCTTGTTAAAAAGAAAACACTGGAAAACTTGCTAAATTTTTGCATGTTTTTTAACGAACAAGATATTGTTGAGAATAAACATGAAAGGTAAATTCAAACTCCGGAAAAAGAGAAAAGAATATGGAAAATTAAATTACACAATTAAGCTAAACCTCACGAAAAATCTTACCAGCGTTATAACGTCGAAAGATAACAAACCAATGTAAATTGGCATTTGTTTTGTTTTCGCCGCCGTGATTTTTATGCTCTCACTTGCAAATGTTGCGTTGTTATTTAACATGTTACTATGTAAAGTTTTAGGAGGAAACATTATTTTATATGCCCACTAACCGGGAGGCAGCGGTATGGATGTTAACTGTGTATAAGATAACTTTGACAGAGCCTCTTTTTTCAGCGTAGATATGGATAGATGAATCTCAGAGGAACAGAGGAACTATTTATAAGAGATGAAGAGCATCAGACGTTGGTGTAATGGTTAGCATAGTAAGCAAATAATTAAGAGGTGGTATTTGAATCCAGTACTGATCCATTTTCTCAGTATATGCTGCTGCTTAGACCACCAAACAAGCACAAATTTGGAACAGGCAATGGTATAAAAATCGGTTTGGAGTTTTTAAGATCGTTCAAACGCTTTGTTTTCTTCGTTCATTAAGTGCTAGTTAAAAATTTATAAGTCATACGAAAAATTACTGAAATGAGATAATTAAATTTTTCTCGGCTCATAACTATAGTTCGTTAATTTTGGTTTCGTTTTTGAAATAACTGTCTCATCGTGCCAAGTATGCAAGTATTTTTTTAAAAAACACCTTAAGGATTTTATCAGAATTCCAAAAAATTTTTACTCATAGAAATTTGAGTTAAAGATTTGGATTGCCCAATAAATTTGTCAAGACAAGGTGTGCCAACAGCCGCATGTAGTTGGAATATTACTGTGAAAGCGCCCTGTAAACTATTTTGAGTAAAGTTACTTGTAATCACTTACAACTGCCCCTGGAAAACCTTAAATTTCAAGGATTAATCTTGACATATCTTAACAAAGTCTTTAGAAAAATCTTTCCCGAAACGCAGGCAAAGATCATGCAAGTTCTCAAATATCTTGCACTTTTGCTATGAAAAACATTTCATCATTTTTTTCGAATTTTGTTTCACATAAAGGTATTACAAAAATGTGCTAGTAATTTCAGCACTGCAAAAAATTTCATCGTAAACAAAACTTGTGTCTTGTTAGGTTGAACCTTTTATTAAAAAAGAGTTACAAAATAATATGATAAGAGCAGTTTGGATAAATTTACAATTACACCGCTGGGCGACTTCACAGTCTTGATAAAAAACGTTTTGCTTTTTTGTCTCTCCAGTACGTTATGCACTCCTCCTGTTGTAGATATGTTTCATTTCTTAAAATGTTATTGTGTAAAAAATGGCACTTGCGTTGGGGGTAAAAACAAAATTCAAACACTACAATGCTTGTAAAGCGGGGCTGGGTCTCAAACGGAGACGATCCAAAACATGCTAAGACATGGTTATTAATGACGAGATCTTACATCTGCTTGTTAAAAAGAAAACACTGGAAAACTTGCTAGATTTTTGCATGTTCTTTAACGAACAAGATATTGTTGAGAATAAACATGAAAGGGAAATTCAACCTCCGGAAAAAGAGAAAAGAATATGGAAAATTATATTACACAATTAAGCTAAACCTCACGAAAAAATCTTACCAGCGTTATAAGGTCGAAAGAGAACAACCCAATGTAAATTTTTGAAAGTTTTGTTTTCGTCGCCGTGATTTTTATGCGCTCACTTGCAAATTTTGCGTTGTTAATTAACATGTTACTATGTAATGTTTTAGGAGGAAAAATTATGTTATATGCCCACTAACCGGGAGGCAGCTGTATAGATGTAAATTGTGTATAAAATAAATTTGACATAGCCTATTTTTTTCAGCGCACATTTGGATAGATGAAACTCAGAGGAACAGAGGAACTATTTATAGGAGATGAAGAGCATCAGACGTTGGTGTAATGGTTAGCATAGTAGGCAAACAATAAAGAGATGCTATTTCGAATCCAGTACTGATCCATGCTTAGACAACATAACAAGCAGAAATGTGGAATAGGCAATAATATAAAAATCGGCATTGATTTTTTAAGGTTGCCCAAAGATTTGTTTTCTTCGTTTATTAAGTGATCGTTAAAATTTTACAGGTCATACGAAAATTTTCTGAGATCAGATAATTAAATGGGTCTTGGCTGATAACTATAGTTCGTTATGTTTGGTTTCTTTTTTTGAAATAATTGTCTCATCGTTCCAAATATGCAAGCTTATTTTTTAATAATTTTTTATTGATTTAATCAATAATCCGAAAAAATTTGACCTGTAGAAATTTGAGTAAAACTTTTGGATTTCGCAAATTAAATGTGTGAAGACACGGTGTGCCAACAACCGTTTGTAATTGGAATATTACCGTTAGAGCTTCCTGTAAATTGATTTGTGTAAAGTTATTTGTAATTATTTACAACCGCACCTGAAATGCCTTAAATTTCAATGAGAAATTTTGACATGTCCTAACAAAATCTTTAGGAAAATTGTTACCGAAACGCAAGCAAAGGTCATGCAAGTTCTCACATATATTGAATTTCTGCAATGAAAATGTTTCATCATTATATTTCAAGCTTCGGTTCACATAAACGTATTACAAAAATGTGCTATTGTTTTAAGCCGTGCAATATATTTCATCGGAACCAAAACAAGTGACTTTGTTTGGTCGAACTTTGTTTTTGTCAAAAAAATTCAAAATCTTATGATAAGATACCTTTGAATAAGTTTACAACTACAGTTGGGTAAACACGAAAGGTGAATTAAGACATTGCAAGAAAATAAAAATTTGGAAAGTTAATTGACACCTTTAAACTGAATCTCACGAAAAAGAAATCTGACCAGTGTTAGAATATCGAGAGCAAACAATCCATTTTAAATTGGTATTTGTTTTGTTTTCGCCCCGAGTTTTTATACGAAAAATTATAGGTCATACGAAAAATTTCTGAGTTGAGATGATTAAATAGTTGTTGGCTGATAACTATAGTTCGGAGGTTGTCCAAACAATTTGTTTTCTTTAGTCATTATGTAATAGTTAACAATTTACGGGTCATACGAAAAATTTTTGAGTTGAGATCAAAAAAATGGTTCTTGGCTGATAACTATAGTTCTTTAAATTTGATTTCTTTAATTTTTTAAAACAATTTTTTCATTGTTCCCAATATGCATGATAACATTAGCAGTGTTCAGAATTTAATCTAAACTTGTTGTTATTTACGCAAATCTTTTTGATTGACCGTTTTGACATTGCGAGTGACTCGGTATCATTATTGGTATCATTTTTTCACTTTAATTGTTTAGGCCTCATAGTAGTAGTATAGAAAAACAGAAAAACGTCATTTGAAGCCATCTTTAGTGAACTCAGTTCCCCTCCTACTAAGCAGGCTGCAATAGATTCGAGCTCTCAGCAGTCGTTTGCGAGATTTTTCCGACGTTATTCGGTAGTGTGTAGTTGTTCAAAACTGAACCATGCTTTTTCCATTTTTCAATGATGTCTTCATTTTTATCAAAAAAAGCAGCTGTATAGATGTAAATTGTGTATAAAAAAAATTTGACATAGCCTATTTTTTCAGCGTACATTTGGATAGATGAAACTCAGAGGAACAGAGGAACTATTTATAAGAGATGAAGAGCATCAGACGTTGGTGTAATGGTTAGCATAGTAGGCAAACAATAAAGAGATGCTATTTCGAATCCGGTACTGATCCATGCTTAGACAACATAACAAGCAGAAATGTGGAATAGGCAATGATATAAAAATCGGCATTGATTTTTTTAAGGTTGCCCAAAGATTTGTTTTCTTTGTTTTTTAAGTGATCGTTAAAATTTTACAGGTCATACGAAAATTTTCTGAGATCAGATAATTAAAAGGGTCTTGGCTGATAACTATAGTTCGTTATGTTTGGTTTCCTTTTTTGAAATAAATGTCTCGTCGTTCCAAATATGCAAGCTTATTTTTTAATAATTTTTTATTGATTTAATCAATAATCCGAAAAAATTTGACTTATAGAAATTTGAGTAAAACTTTTGGATTTCGCAAATTAAATGTGTGAAGACACGGTGTGCCAACAACCGTTTGTAATTGAAATATTACCGTTAGAGCTTCCTGTAAATTGATTTGTGTAAAGTTATTTGTAATTATTTACAACCGCACCTGAAATGCCTTAAATTTCAATGAGAAATTTTGACATGTCCGAACAAAATCTTTAGGAAAATTGTTACCAAAACGCAAGCAAAGGTCATGCAAGTTCTCACATATCTTGAATTTCTGCAATGAAAATGTTTCATCATTATATTTCAAGCTTCGATTCACATAAACGTATTACAAAAATGTGCTATTATTTTAAGCCGTGCAATATATTTCATCGGAACCGAAACAAGTGACTTTGTTTGGTCGAACTTTGTTTTTGTCAAAAAAATTCAAAATCTTATGATAAGATACCTTTGAATAAGTTTACAACTACAGTTGGGTAAACACGAAAGGTGAATTAAGACATTGCAAGAAAAAAAAAATTTGGAAAGTTAATTGACACCTTTAAACTGAATCTCACGAAAAAGAAATCTGACCAGTGTTAGAATGTCCAGAGCAAACAATCCAATTTAAATTGGTATTTGTTTTGTTTTCGCCCCGAGTTTTTTTAAAAAAATTATAGGTCATACGAAAAATTTCTGAGTTGAGATGATTAAATAGTTGTTGGCTGATAACTATAGTTCGGAGGTTGTCCAAACAATTTGTTTTCTTCAGTCATTATGTAATAGTTAACAATTTACGGGTCATACGAAAAATTTTTGAGTTGAGATCAAAAAAATGGTTCTTGGCTGATAACTATAGTTCTTTAAATTTGATTTCTTTAATTTTTTAAAACAATTTTTGCATTGTTCCCAATATGCAAGATAACATTAGCAGTGTTCAGAATTTAATCTAAACCTGTTGTTATTTACGCAAATCTTTTTGATTGACCGTTTTGACATTGCGAGTGACTCGGTATCATTATTGGTATCATTTTTTCACTTTAATTGTTTAGGCCTCATAGTAGTAGTATAGAAAAACGTCATTTGAAGCCATCTTTAGTGAACTTAGTTCCCCTCCTACTAAGCAGGCTGCAATAGATTCGAGCTCTCAGCAGTCGTTTGCGAGATTTTTCCGACGTTATTCGGTAGTGTGTAGTTGTTCAAAACTGAACCATGCTTTTTCCATTTTTCAATGATGTCTTCATTTTTATCAAAAAAAGCAGCTGTATAGATGTAAATTGTGTATAAAAAAAATTTGACATAGCCTATTTTTTCAGCGTACATTTGGATAGATGAAACTCAGAGGAACAGAGGAACTATTTATAAGAGATGAAGAGCATCAGACGTTGGTGTAATGGTTAGCATAGTAGGCAAACAATAAAGAGATGCTATTTCGAATCCGGTACTGATCCATGCTTAGACAACATAACAAGCAGAAATGTGGAATAGGCAATGATATAAAAATCGGCATTGATTTTTTTAAGGTTGCCCAAAGATTTGTTTTCTTTGTTTATTAAGTGATCGTTAAAATTTTACAGGTCATACGAAAATTTTCTGAGATCAGATAATTAAAAGGGTCTTGGCTGATAACTATAGTTCGTTATGTTTGGTTTCCTTTTTTGAAATAAATGTCTCGTCGTTCCAAATATGCAAGCTTATTTTTTAATAATTTTTTATTGATTTAATCAATAATCCGAAAAAATTTGACTTATAGAAATTTGAGTAAAACTTTTGGATTTCGCAAATTAAATGTGTGAAGACACGGTGTGCCAACAACCGTTTGTAATTGAAATATTACCGTTAGAGCTTCCTGTAAATTGATTTGTGTAAAGTTATTTGTAATTATTTACAACCGCACCTGAAATGCCTTATATTTCAATGAGAAATTTTGACATGTCCTAACAAAATCTTTAGGAAAATTGTTACCGAAACGCAAGCAAAGGTCATGCAAGTTCTCACATATCTTGAATTTCTGCAATGAAAATGTTTCATCATTATATTTCAAGCTTCGATTCACATAAACGTATTACAAAAATGTGCTATTAATTTAAGCCGTGCAATATATTTCATCGGAACCAAAACAAGTGACTTTGTTTGGTCGAACTTTGTTTTTGTCAAAAAATTCAAAATCTTATGATAAGATACCTTTGAATAAGTTTACAACTACAGCGCTGGGCGATTTCATAGTTTTGATCTGAAACATTTTGCTTTTGGGTCTTTCCCGTACGTTATGCACCCCCTAATAGCGTAGACATGTTTCATTAACTAAAAGATTATTATGTAAATAATGGCATGTGCCTCGGTGATGCAAATAAAATTCACCCGCTACATGGGTTGAAGGAGGGCTGGGGCTCAAATGGAGAAGATCCAAAACATGCTAAGGTATGGTGAATTTTGACAACATCTTGCATCATCTTGTTAAGACGAAAACACTGGAAATCTTGCTAGATATCTGAGTATTCCTCAATGATAAAGATATAGTTGGGTAAACACGAAAGGTGAATTAAGACATTGCAAGAGAATAAAAATTTGGAAAGTTAATTGACACCTTTAAACTGAATCTCACGAAAAAGAAATCTGACCAGTGTTAGAATGTCGAGAGCAAACAATCCAATTTAAATTGGTATTTGTTTTGTTTTCGCCCCGAGTTTTTTTAAAAAAATTATAGGTCATACGAAAAATTTCTGAGTTGAGATGATTAAATAGTTGTTGGCTGATAACTATAGTTCGGAGGTTGTCCAAACAATTTGTTTTCTTCAGTCATTATGTTATAGTTAACAATTTACGGGTCATACGAAAAATGTTTGAGTTGAGATAAAAAAATGGTTCTTGGCTGATAACTATAGTTCTTTAAATTTGATTTCTTTAATTTTTTAAAACAATTTTTGCATTGTTCCCAATATGCAAGATAACATTAGCAGTGTTCAGAATTTAATCTAAACCTGTTGTTATTTACGCAAATCTTTTTGATTGACCGTTTTGACATTGCGAGTGACTCGGTATCATTATTGGTATCATTTTTTCACTTTAATTGTTTAGGCCTCATAGTAGTAGTATAGAAAAACGTCATTTGAAGCCATCTTTAGTGAACTTAGTTCCCCTCCTACTAAGCAGGCTGCAATAGACTCGAGCTCTCAGCAGTCGTTTGCGAGATTTTTCCGACGTTATTCGGTAGTTTGTAGTTTTTCAAAACTGAACCATGCCTTTTCCATTTTTCAATGATGTCTTCATTTTTATCAAAAAATGTGTACTCTTGCGGGATAATTTCTGAAGATGGTTTTTTTTCGTATCATTGAGGGCGATATTTCTTCTTGCACAAAAATAACCGTTTCGATCGAGATATGATCTCACTCTACAAGAATAAACGTGTTTCACATCGACCTTTTTATTTAAAACTAAAGCCCTGAAACCAAAATTACTCAACTAACCAACTAAGCCACGTTTTTGCATTGAATGATGGTGTGACAAAAGTTTTTTGCATCTATTTCAACAGTTGGTTCTAGTTCTTGGAGATTTCAATATGTGGCAGAGAACTCTTGACTATTAAAAATATCTTTCAAAAAAAGAATTAGTTGCATTGGCAAAATGCATACACAGAAAATTGCGCAATATGTTTTTTTTATTTTTCTCTCTTAGATAATTAACCATTTTTGCTACTTAATTTTTCATTGAACAAATGTTGAAAAATTATCTTCTCCTGAGATTAAAAAACTCTTGCCTTTTTGGATTGTTATAAATTCGAGAGCATTATAAAAAGGTCAAATGTTTTTCTCCTTGGTGTTGTCAAAAAATAGCCGCGTATTTACGTTAACGATTGACTCAACAGGTTAAATATTATTATCTTTTTCTATTTTTATTTCGAATTCAATTATTTTTTTTGAAATGTGTAACTTATAGGATGGCAAAAAATGCATCTACTATTGCCATTCAAAAGTTTACATTTTTTTTGCAGTGTTTTCCTGTTAACGTGCAGTAAATTAGTTTCTGCTTTCAGTGTTTTCTTGTGACTGTTTTTTGAATGGGACTCAAAATTACTTTATGAATTCTGATTATTCAATTTGGTAATCCTTTAAAATTCGCCGTGGTTAACAAATGGTTTTTTGACTTTGCAGCTATCTGATTCTTTAAATTGTTAATAATTTATGAGTTTTATAGTTGGTTTAATGTGCTGTGTCTGAGTTTCAATAAAAATTGGTCGCATCACCGGTTTTTTATTGAGTTAGAGTTTAAATTAGTTAGTTTGATTGTACTCATATTCAACGAGTTAATGTTTTTGATGCTACTTGGTTTCAAAAAGCTAAAATATTTTTGAGTTTATAACCGTCTTTGTTATTTGTTTCGTTGTCTCGTCGCCAAATATTATGAGCGACAGGTCACGTCAGCCTTTCAGTGGGTAATTGTGAAGCTATATAGTGGTTCTATTTTGTAGCTCGATTACATTGACAATTTTTTTTTACATTGACGATATTCTTTTTCAGGAAAGTTTTGATATCGTTTTTGATTGCTGCTGCTTTTGCTTCATGGTTCGTTTTAGTTGTTTTCGATATTTTTACATTTCATCTTTTGTTTTTTTCTACAGTGTTGCTTTCTGTTGTTTTTCAAAAGTTTTTTCGAAGCTATTTTTTGTCAGAAAAAAGCAGAACTTGTCTGCTTTTTAGAATTTCTCTTGCATCAGTTTGTGCATGGATATTCATTACCGAAGGCAGTTCTTCCAATTAGACTGCTAGTCTCGCCTTCAGTTTCTAATCAATTTGTTGGATTGTAACAGAACTTGTCCAGCTATGTTTTTTGTTTCCGTCCATACATGTACATAAGATTTTCACTTATCTCTAATGCTGAATTGTATCAATTTTATTTTCGTATCCTGATTAGCAGAGAAAAACTGATGTTTATTATGTCAACGATAACACTCTATATAACACTTTATATAACACTCCATAGATTTTCTTTCTTATTTATATCCAATTTTCTCTTTTCTCTTCTACAAATTGAGCTTCTCTCAATTTCTCAAACTGAATGGGTGCGCTCAGAACTGGTACGTAATTCTCAATTTCTAAAAATCGGTCTTCGATGACAGAAGCTTGCTCCGCAATAAAAAATCTGACCTAACACTGAGTTTTGGAAAATGTTGTGTTCGATGTGTTTGATGTGCCCGAAAGTTGAACAAAGTCTTGGGTAGCACAGTGTGGTCAGAGTTGAAATTGTCTATTAATCTGATCAGACAATTTCAACTCTGACCAGACTGTGCTGCCGAAGACTTCATTCAACTTTTGGGCACATAAAGATACCTTTTGGGCGGAGGCAGTCGGATTAGACATCAGGTTGCTGCCTCACATTTTTTGCATATTATCTCAAAAGTTTGGGAGATTAGTAGGGTCTGTCCCTTTATAGCCACCACAAAACATGAAACCCCCCCCCACACACGCAAAATTATCGCCCCCATTGTATTTGAGTTAATGCTTGGGGGGGGGGGTTCGTTACACGTTGGCTATGCTGGGGGGAGGGGTGCGGTGGGGTTGTTTGGATATATCCAATCGTTGCTGCTGGATGACTTCAGAATTCTGGCCTTGAGTCAAATTATTTTATGAAGTTGAAACTATCCAGCCAGATTAATCATTTGCTCAAAATCAACACCCATTTTAGCCAATTTTTCAGTTCCGGGAAAATTCGTCACAGATGTCAACGATACCACTCTATATAACACTCTATATAACACTCCATAGATTTTCTTTCTTATTTATATCCAATTTTCTCTTTTCTCTTCTACAAATTGAGCTTCTCTCAATTTCTCAAACTGAATGGGTGCGCTCAGAACTGGTACGTAATTCTCATTTTCTAAAAATCGGTCTTCGATGACAGAAGCTTGCTCCGCAATAAAAAATCTGACCTAACACTGAGTTTTGGAAAATATTGTGTTCGATGTGTTTGATGTGCCCGAAAGTTGAACAAAGTCTTGGGTAGCACAGTGTGGTCAGAGTTGAAATCGTCTATTAATCTGATCAGACAATTTCAACTCTGACCAGACTGTGCTGCCGAAGACTTCATTAAACTTTCGGGCACATAAAGATACCTTTTGGGCGGAGGCAGTCGGATTAGACATCAGGTTGCTGCCTCACATTTTTTGCATATTATCTCAAAAGTTTGGGAGATTAGTAGGGTCTGTCCCTTTATAGCCACCACAAAACATGAAACCCCCCCCCACACACACAAAATTATCGCCCCCATTGTATTTGAGTTAATGCTTGGGGGGGGGGGGGGGGTTCGTTACACGTTGGCTATGCTGGGGGGAGGGGTGCGGTGGGGCTGTTTGGATATATCCAATCGTTGCTGCTGGATGACTTCAGAATTCTGGCCTTGAGTCAAATCATTTTTTGCAGTTGAAACTATCTATCCAGATTGATTATTTGCTCAAAATCAACACCCATTTTAGCCAGTTTTTCAGTTGCGGGAAAATTCGTCACAGATTACAGTTACTTCTGAAAAGTCAAAAGAGTCACAAGAAAGCCTTTCGTTGATATTTGAGTTGCTGTCATTGCTTCATTAGTCATGAATCTGTCGGTTTCAATTTTGATGTTTGTGGTGTTCATTTCGTGTACGATTGGGAAAAAAGCCGAGAAGTCTTGTGGTGAGGATGAGAAGACGTCAGGGGGAGGGAGAGAGAATGGACAAAGAGTGCGGAGGTACAAGCCTGCATTGATTGCAGCCCCTAGACTTGGGAGAAAGACACGGTCTACAACTCCATTCTTGAGACGTAAGTGTGGAAATAATCCCCCAGTTGAACTCCAACGGTCATCTTGCAAGATCTTGCAAGACTCTTGCAAAAAACGTTTATCTTGCAAGATGAAAGATCCGGACGTTTATCTTGCAAGAATCTTGCAAGATCTTGCAAGATAACCGTCACAAAATTTTAGTGGTTTTAAACTTGAAAACAATCAGAAACGTTGATTTTCTTTCTAAGCTCGAATTTCGTTTTCTCGCGTTCTCCCACGCCTAGTGCAGCTTTCTCTCCCCGAAGTTTAGTGAGATTGAAACCGAAAGACCCTTCACCGTTTTACTAATTTTTTTAGTCGATTCTACGTCAACTCAATACAATTGTGACTGTTTCCTCACCCCATACCCTATAATTACCCCTTCCCCATTCACCCGAACCTATCCCTGAAGCTTTCGTATAACCTATTGTAAACAAAATGATGTGCGTTGAGCCATTTGTGATTGAAACATACCATCATAAGGCTGAATGGAATTAAATCGCAACCCTAGGTGCTAAAAATAGACGATCTACGGTTAAAATGATTGCAGTGAATATAATCAAATAGCAATTCTAAATAATGAAACAATTTTTGAGCTGTTGCAATCCAGGTGAGTTGCATTTAGGAATATCATCTTGGAATACTGAGAGTGGAGTAACACACACTGTCAACAGTCCAGTTCAGGAGAATGAAAAGATGGAAAGTGGGAATGATGCACCAACTACTTTTCATATAGTTCCGGAAAAAACGACCTTCTACAAAATGCTCCAATCCTCTTCCGAAGAGGTACCGAAAAGTGCAAATGCAGAACAGCATCAGGTAAAAGATATCTTAACGGGGAGGGGGTGCAAATAATCGGGGGGGGGACACAAACGGAAAAGATCCCAGAAATCAGTTTGAAGGGCTGTACCCTCTAAAAAATTAAAATTTGACAGATTTCCAAGCGTCCTAACTTTTGATAGAAGAGAGTTAATTACAAACATAGTTCATAAAATTTTAAATTTTTTGTCATTCATAGTATTTAATGGGTTCCATAGACTCGAAAGAAGTCCTAGTAATATTAAAAAAATAAATAAGAAATGCAAAGATTCTGACCTATTGTTCTACAAACAGCTATGATGAAACATTTCCGTAAACAGATGCATTTTCACATCTGATAATCAGTATTTCGACCAATTCGCATTTCACTTCTTTCAAAACAGTGTTAATTTTTGTACATATACTCATGTTTTGTTTTCCAAAGGGCGAAAAGCGATGTGGATAAAAGCTCGGGATATAACGTCAATAGTTGCTCTTGAACGAAGTTCATAGCAATTATTGTAAACCTGTTTGTCTTTTTTATGCAAATTTTATGCCTGGCTTTTGGGCTTTTCTTCTAGATCATTCTTTGACTTCTCATGTGACTTTTTGGTGCTTTCGTTCTTCACGCTTGATTCGAACACCATGGTTAGAAACCCAGCGTGGTCAACTGTTTTTGCATCCAGAAAAAATTGATATACGCTACAACCCCTGAATTAAATTGCCTAGCCTGTTGTTCAAGAGCAATTCTTCCGGCTTTAGTCGGTGCATGTTTAATAGCCGCCGTCAGCCTCTGAAACGGCTATTATTTAGGCTCTCACTTTTTTTTACAATTCAAAGAATTTGAATTGTATTGGGGCGTTGTCTTTTTCTAAAGATCTGTTTACACATTTTCATGATTTTTGAAGTCAAATAAAAGTAGTGATTTTCGTTACGCCGAAGCAGGAAGTGGAGCGAAAAAGCGAGTGCTTTTGCGGTGTGAAATTTTTTTCGCTCTAATTTTTAAGTAGAGTGAGTAAACGAGGTTTGAACAAAAATTCGCTTTCTCGCTGGTGGTTTTTTGTTCACATGCGGCAATTTCACTTTGGTTTTTAATGTTTTTTTCAATTTTCTGGATCGGATTATTTCTAAATGTTTTTCCCAATCCATTCATAGTTCATTCTAGGCCTAGGTTTTTGTTAGAATCAATTTTACATTTCCCGCTACGGGTTTTTTGCTCTCGCTAGCGGCATTTTGACATTGAGTTTGTTTTTTTTTTGTTTTTTTAATCTGATTTTCGAAATTTTTTTCCCAATTCACTCATAGTCCGCTCTAGGTCTAGTTTGAAGCCGAATTAGAACACTTTTTGACATTGAAAAAAATAGAGTAAAATTCGGTCAATTTATCTCCTTTTTTTCTTTTTCTGTTTCAATCCCGATCTGCACCAAGCCCGTCAACGGCGGCTATTTTCCGGCAATCTGCGGCTATGTTTCAAAATAAGCAACATAAGACTACATGGCTTGTTTTAGTAAAGAAGCAGAAGATATGATTGCTTGACAAATTTCCCTGAAAAACATACCATAAAATATCTGTAGGGCCTCTTTTCTGACCAATTTTTGTCAGGATTGTTTAAAAAAAACAGGCTGCCATAGGAATATTTGTCAGATTTCATAACAATTGGGGGGAATTTGAGAGGACTGATTAATTATGAAAAAAAAGTTATTCGAAGAAAATATGTCTTTTAGTGCGATCGCCAGTTTTTTAAAGCATCAACAAAAAAAATAACTTCAAAACTTGTAATGGGAACGTAGCTATAATAATAGACTTTTATAAAAATTCTAGCAAAGCATTCAAGCGGAAAAAGAGTATCGGATTTTTCTCATTGTGGTCATAGACAAAATAATGATAGCCAAACATTGTAGTGTAATTTTGATATTTGAGGATTGAGACCGCTCCTTGTACGACCGCTAAGCTCAGTAAAGACAACTAGACCTGTAGTTGTCATGGGAAGCACCCTAGCATTTTATTGAAAAGGAAAGCAGCTACTCTATTCAAAAGAACAATATAAAATTTTTCGAAAAATTAATAATAAAAGAATATCATGATAACTTGACCATTACTTGATGGTTCCAAAACATATAGTTTCAAAGCTACAGCGGTCATCGAGAAACCCTTGATGTGTTTTTTTAGACTGGCACATCAGAGGGGTGGCTACATATCATATACTTCCTACCAACTTCTATGAAATTTGTTTCCTTATTTCCTCATGGTCTCTTTATATTTTCATAATTTAATTGTTTCATCGGAATGTAATATTTTTAGTCTGTTCCTTGACTTTTTCTGGTCCGTTGAGGTAGCATAGTTTGACCTGAAAAGCCCACAAAAAACTTTTTGAGTTTTTGTTGCGTTTTTTTGCGACGATTAGGACGAGAATCATAATTTCACTTGGAATTTGGATCACCTCATTAAGTTATCACTTCCAGAGATTGTGAACTGATGAAGAATGAGGCTGAACTATAAAGATTATGAACTAATGGAAAATAAAATTTTTATATACATATCAGTATATAAATTTACTTATATATATATATATATATATATATATATATATATACATATATATATATATATATATATATATATATATATATATACATATATATATATATATATACATATATATATATATATATATATATATATATATCTCATATGCAAAATCTGTAAAAAGATCGGTCATTTCACATCGATTTGCAAGGCGTCAATGCCCGAAAGGAGAAATTCTCTTACATACAGCCAGGACAATAAAATTAATCCATATCAGCAATTTCAAAAACAAACAAGGAGGGTATGACATATAAACGAACAAGAACCCGAAGGAAAAGAAGAATCGGAGGAAGAAACAGCGGACGCCGAACCAGCGTTGTACATCAAAGAACTGGTGGAGGACAGGTCAACCGGCAACACAATCAGACCGTCCCTATTCAAAGAAATAAAAAACGTGTATCAACAAGAGCTGGGAGGAGAATTTTGGGTCAAAACAAACTGCCATAACCAAAAACTGGACTGGCTAGCAAACACCAGATTACCAAGATCTGATATGCAAAAATCAACAGCAAGAAACATCTTCACAAAACACCCAGCTACAAAAAAAACAAAGTTCACAGGAAAGAAAAAATATAATTGTTTTAAAAACCAAGACATCCAAATAATTGGAGTGCTCCACAACTTTCAAATCATGATCATCGATAACCTCAAAATAATACTTGTGAATCATATCCCTCAAAATAAACGTGATGGAAAGGGACATCTTACACAAACTGGGAAATAGTCTAACGGCATCCTTGCCAACTGGAAAGACAATTGGTTTTATATCGGACCTGTCAACAGAGCAAAATATAATAAAATGGATACTCAAAAAGTATCGACATCTATGCACACGTTTAGGCCCCTCAAAAATTATATGGCAAAATCAACATTCAAAGGAAATTTCATTCCCACAGAACATAGGGGCAGGAGAGTACCCCTGCACATTACTAGAGCGAGTAGCAAAAATCTCAAAAAAAATTGACGATAGAAGCCCAAAGGTAATAACCGTCGAAAAAGACAAAAGCGTCAAAATTGCATTAGATTCCGAGGAAATAAACGACTCCATACATTAAAATAAATATCAAATGCAAAGCATAGAGCACCTCACAGATGTAGTAGCAAATTATTTCTTCGAGAAGAGCAACAAAAACGGAAGATTTTAATTCTCTAAAGTAGATTTAAAATACACATACAGCCCAATACCGTTAGTTTCTCAACTGTAAAAAGGTTGCAACTTAAACATATTAGGTGGCAAAGCAACCGGAAAATACAGATTCCTAAACTGATTCTACGAACTAACAGATATGCCAGCAACGTTCCAAAAAACGAAATAAAAAACTCAACAAATTTGCATTCCTTGATGATATACTGATAATCACAAAAAGCACCATAGCTGACCACGAAAAAAACTAGACGAAATATTCCACTTATTGGGAAAGGAAAATTGGCAATCAAACTACAGAAATGCGTATTTGCGAAAACAGAAATAACCTGACTGGACATTCAAATAACACCAACTGGTATAACACCAACCAAAAAGAAATGTGAAATAATAGACAAGCTAGAGCCACCAAAAACGCTCAAACTTAGATCCTTTAAGGGTTGCATCCACCACCTTATAAAAAATACACCCAAACTGGCCTAACTCTCGGAGCCACTTAGACCGTTATAATAAAAATAACACTAACGTACAAAACAATTTAGACTGGTAAGAATAACACAGCCGCATTCGAAAAAATGAAAAGCGAATAATTAACATTTCAGAAAACAAACATTTCGAAATTATTTACGAAACCAGAGTTAAATGCGACGCTATTGATAAAATACTCGGAACAGGTTTGGAACAAAAACATGGCTCCATATGGAAACCTGTCGCCTACACAAGACTGTTGCTATATAAACTCAATGAAATATACAGCAACAACGAATTAGAGTTCTTGCTATCGTGTGGGCATTAAAACACTTCAAGTACTACTTATACGGTAAAAATTCCTACTACAAACAGATCATCAAGCTCTCCTCCGTGCACTCAAAAACAATAGAGGAAATAAAACAAATCAAAGCAGACTTTCCAGATGTGTGGACAGATTACTACCATTTAGTTGTACAATTGAACATATCCCCTGTGAAAACATGGGATTCGCCGGAAAGCGAGGACGGCAAAGAAAATTGTCGTAAATACCATACAAGAGACAAAACATCTTTTATTAACACAAAACATAAAACCAATCGGAGTGATTAAACCAACAGGTAAATTCAAGCAATCAGACAACAGCGCACAAAATGAACAAAAAGACGTCACACATACTAGACAAAACGCACACATAACAGAACGCTCTTTTTGCCTTAGTGAACTCAAAAACAAGTGGCCTCGCTTATTTCAAAATCCCAAACCAGAAAACAGTTCAAAACTTATAGCAGTTCCAACACGCCAGAATCCATATAGAAACACATTTGACATCCATGTCAAAAAGCGCAAATGTGAACCAAACAAAAAACAATTGCTAAATGGATATAAATTTGCCAAAAAAAACTTTCGCGACAACAGTACACAAACAGACCGCGAATCAAATAAAAGAAATGGCCTTAGTGCCCCCAATGACGAAAAACACACCGAAGTTTTTACGTCAATTGTTTAATTCCCGCTCTCGAATATCGTCACAACATAATGAGGATATTTAACGAGGAATTCCTAGCAGAAAATTCGAAAAATGACCTTACCCCTATTTTAGACCTTGCCCAAAAAAGAGATTGGTTATACCTAAAGAAGGCTAACCCTTTATTTTACAAGATCCACAGAGATCTCTCAGTTACTCAAACTGGTTGTCTCTTATTCGATAACTGACTTGTTATTCCGTCAAAATTACGATCAATGGTACTCCCGACCACCCATAAGAGGCACCAAGGCCAAGCGGGAATGCTCGCTCAAGCAAGACTGGTGTGGTACCCACACATCCATAGCAAGATTTTTGCTCAGGCACAAAGCCGCAGGCACTGCATTGACAAAGGTAAAAACTTAAAACCTCTTTTGCCAAAAAAAATATCTCGGAACACTGCCCACACTTTCCAAACCAAATGAAGAAATCCAAATAATTCGCTGGACCCATACCATATGCGAACAACACTTTAAATAATTACATACTAGTAACAGTCGACAGGCTTTCAAGATTTCCCCATGCAGGAACAAATAATAATTGTGACTCTAACACAGCTGTAGAAAATCTTGAAAGTTACTGCAAACTACAAGGAAAACTTCGCTCCAATAGGTGCGGTCAGGCCCAAGCACCTAAGGCAAAAGAATTCGAAATATTCTGCAAAAACAAAAAACATAAAATTAATATTGGCTTCAGCTGGTGACCTTAGAGGCACGGGCATGGTCAAACGACTTATAAAAACAATAAAAAGCAGATGGAGAGTTCAAGATATAGAACCCAACTGGTGAAATGCAACACCTGCAAATTGTCTAGCAAACACTATCGGAAATATCGGATTAATCGCAAGCACCACAACCAAAATCACTCCATTCGAAGCATTTTTCGGCAAAAAACCAAATACTGAGATGTCAAATGTCACTACAAAATCATCACATAACAATCTCACATACAAAAATTTAACTTAAAACTGTTTAGACAAGAAGTTGCTGAAACACAACGCCCGGAGAATGGAATAAATTTGGAGACGAGATGGTGGATCCGAGGACGACCTCGACATCAGATATAGAGAAGAGACTGATGTAAAAGAAATTAAATCTTCAACATCAAGCTCCCAACAACCAACTGGTAACACAGTACAACCCGAAGTCGTAGATAGCGATGACTCTGGAAATATTTCCCTAGCCAAAACTCCTGAAGCCAAGAATCTACCACGTAGGATATACCTATCGGAAATTCTTTTCAAACTAGATGATAAAACCCCAAAATTCATAAAAACTCGAAAAAACATAGCACGAATTTTTAGCACGAAAAACAAAAGAACCACGTCAAACTCTAGCGCCACAATGGAACAGCATAGCAGACGAAACAATGACAGGATACTCACCACACACAGAAACAATAGACGCAGCACTTCAAAAAACACGGTAATGAGAAGAAATGACCGATAGTAACTGAACAGAAACCAATAACAGAACCATTAAAAAACGAGCAGAAATCAAGGCTAATCCCACATGGTCGCTTGCAAACCTGTAGGTGAAAAAGAGAGAAATCAGGAAAAAATAATAAAATTTTTGATGAAGCAAGCAACTAAATGTAGCAACAAAAAGCCGACCAATGGGAGAAACCAAGCAACAGAAATCAGCAACTTCAAAATCTCGAACTGGAAAAAAAACCGCAACTGCAGCCCGAATAAAGTACAAAAAATGGCAGCACAAAATCAAAAGAGACAACAGCGACCCTAGAGCCAAAGCAGCTACGACACCTAAAAAGCCAACCAATTGGCTAAAGAAAGAGGTATCAAGAAAACGTCCTCGGACCCCGAAGAAAAGCCCAGGCGAAATTTTTGCCCAGTGCTCAAAACAAGTTGCGCTCAAAAAAAAACCGAGATATTCGACTTGAATCGCTGATTCATCCAACTGGATATGTCAGAGATACAACATTCAGACAGTAATGAGTTTAGGACATCGAAAGCGACACACACACTACACAGAGAATCGTAGCAACAAACAATCCCACAACTTTCATGCTCACATCACCAGACAGCCCACCAATCGAAGGTTCAGAGCCCCAAGTTCTTGACACCCAATTAGAATTACACAATTCAGCCCCAAAAATTGATAGAGCGGCGGAGAAAATAAAGGGAAAAACGAAGACGCCACCAAACCATGCACTCCAAAAATAAGTCTGCCTGGAAGACGCATCGGGCAACAAGTTGAACAATGAAGAGACAGAAAGGCAGTTGAAGTTGAACATGGCAATAGAACATTCAAAGAGAACAGGCCAACATAATCTCCATCATACCAGCAGATCCACAAAATATAAGGGAATCAAGCCCCAACAAGATTCCAAGCGAGCTACACGACCAACCACTCACAACGAAAACACAGGAACTAAAGACAACAAACTTCATTACAAGCAGCACAATATTACAGGAGTACCATACACCAACAGTGTCCCCGGGAAACGACAAGATTTCAGATTTGAACACGGAAAAACTGAAAAACTTATACGAAACACTTTAAAAACGTGTTTCGTCTCAAGAGGGGGAAGTGTGATACAAGAATAAACAATCTCCTGCAACTGTAACCAAGAACATGTATTATTTACTTATAAACCTGTATCTCGTTATTTTACTCATTTGTAAATAGCTTCACCAACTGACGTTAACTGCTCAGTTGATGCCACCTGTTGGTTTGATGTTTAACCTTACATAACAGTATAGATAGTCCAAAACAAGGTTAGTTGCCATATGTTGCCGTCGCCTTGTCGCTCAAAAGATTTTGTTGCGCAGAGTTTTCATAGAGAAATGCTATATACTAGGGATACTAATATTCAAGATTCTAGATCTGATAATAGTTTACACTTACGTAACTCAATAAAATAGAACCAATTGGTCTCGGATACTACATCCAGCCGAACATTGTCACCACAAATATTACGACAATTGCCATAATCAAACACCTTACTTCACATGGCGCAGTCAGCAAAAACTACATTAGGAGAAAACCATTTCTGGGAAGTAGACGCCACTCCCCCCACTGAATTAAAACAATGGTTTTCCACACTTAAAAAGGCGACCATGGCACGCGACAACGGAGAGGTAGACCAACTACACAAACTCAAACCACAAGCAGCGGATCTGTTCTACCCCACACTACCTACATATGAGGACGAATTCGAAGGAGAGACAGAAGACGAGGCACGAAATAGAGAACAAAGAAAAGAAAGAAGTAGGGTTGACTTCGAGAACGAATGCGAAGCTATCGAAAGAAAAGGGGCTCAAGCAGACAGAATACCGTGCGACGAGGCAGACACAAAAGCAAAAAGCGTCCTTTATCTATCCCTCGGAGTCAAAGCACGAAATGCTCCTGCTGCGGTTGCAAATATGCACCAACTTTTAATAAAACAGGCTGCCATAGAAATTTTTGTGTCTGATCTCATAACACTATGAGGGAAATTGAAAAGTTTAATTAATTGTGAAGAAAAAGTCAATCAAAGAAAGTGTGTCTTTTACCGAGATCGACAGTTTTTAAAACATAAAGAAATAATGTTAAAACTTGTAAGGGGAACTTAGCTATAAGATTAGATTTATATAAGATTTCTAACGAAGCATTCAAGCGAAAAAAAAGAGTATTGGGTTTTTTCCTTATGGACATAGACAAAATAATGATAGCCACCCGTTGTAGAGTAATTAGAATGTTTGAAGGTTGAGACCGTTCATTGTACGACCGCTAAGCTCAGTAAAGGCAACTAGACCTGTAGTTGTCATGAGAACCACCCTAGCATTCCATTGAAAGGGAAAGCAGCTACTCCATACAACAGACCATATTTTTAAAAATTTCGAAAAAATGATAAAGGAATATCATGAGTTAATAACTTGACCATTGCTTGATGAAATACATAGGTTCAGAAGTTACAGCGGTCATCAAAAACCTCCTTTATTTGTTTTACTAGACTGGTACATCATAAGAGATCTCTACCTATCACATACTTCCTACCAATTTTTACGAAATTCATTTCCTCAATTCCTCATAGTCTCTTTATGTATTCAAAAATTAACTTTCTTCAAATAAAGTGCATCAATTTTATCGGAATGTACTTTTTTAAATTGGTTCATTGATTTTTACCTGCCCATTGCTGTAGCACACTTTGACCAAAAAGCCCTCTTTTTACCTATTGAAATTTGTTTTCATATTTTTTTGCGACGATTTAGATGAGCACCATAATTTCACTCGGAATTTTGATGGCGGCATCAAGGGTTTTTTACAGGGGAGAATGTGAGCTGATGATAAATGAGGCTGAAATATACAGATTGTGAACTAATGAAAAATATATATATATATATATATATATATATATATATATAACATATATATATATATATATATATATATATATATATATATATATATATATATATTTGTATATGTATATATACATGTAAATATATAAATATATAATTATTAATATGTTTATATATTAGTAGTGTTTTTATATTTTGTTTATATTAGTGAACAACTTAGCAACTAAATGCTCTCGGCTTTATAATTTTGTATTGTTTGCGGTGAAACCAAACCCGCTACAAAAAATTTGGCCAGAGAATTTTTTTCAAGAGCATGTAGTTAATCAGAGCGTATTTTTGCATTCACTTTTCGAGAGATTATAGAGAAACAAAAGCATCTTATCAAACAATCAGAGAATATTAGAGATACTCCTACAATTGAGAGTTATTGAAGTTTTGTCAAAATTTTCAATTAATTTCAAGTTTTTACGGAACGTATTATTATAAATTTGTACGTTAAATTCCCATTGAAATATCGTAGTTTTTTTGAGGGTGAAATGTTGTAGTCGGAGTTACAAGCGTTTATCGAAGTTGTGTAAATAAAATTATCAGAATTAATCATTGTGAGGTTTTTCACCTTCGATAAATTTATTTACACAACACGAGAACAAATTAAATTCAGTTACAAGAATGTTATCAACAAAAGTGCAGGCAAAAAAACAAGTATTTTCCAGGTCGTTTCTGCAAATTTTCAAAATTGACTAAGCTGGGTTTTCTTGCAATCCGTCTCCTCTTTTCGCAAGATTTTATGGTTCGCAGCACTCTATATAATTGTTTTTAAAAACGGTCCTCAAAAATTCTTGATTTCATTAATTTCAATTTTTTTCTTGTCGAAAGCAAGTAAAAAACACCAAGATGAACGGCAATTTGGTCAACTTAATTTTTTTCGCCAAAAAGCTCATTTTTTTGCTCAGGAGAAGTGCTTGATAGCTTGAATTGCAGCAGTCGTTGAAAACGTTAGTTGAGGGGCCCGAGAGCTGCCAAGTTGGTTGGTTGGTATAATCAGTTTCTGTAAATAGAAATATGCGAACTTTGATGCCATTAGTTTCACTTGAACCACCGAACGCCGCTGAGATGTGTTGCAATGTATATGCCTGTTTAAGGCAATTTATGCTGATCTTTGAGAGTGTTTTCTGTTTTGAATTTCTCCAGGTTGGTAACCAAAATACAAATGTTGGAACTCCAAATGTTTGCTGTCATTTCGCGCGCCCTGCTCCTCCAAAAATCTCCAAAGTGCTCTGCATTTGATTCACTCTCAAGATTGATTACTCTGAAAACTGTCAGCCTGTGTGGTCTCGGGTAAATAATGAACGTTTAATGTAATTAGTGGAAAAGTATATAGTGAAAGGGAGCACATTTGACAACGGAACATTTCGCTGACCTTGTCAAATTTCATCAGAAATAAACAAATAGTCGACTCTGCAGGATAATTCGTGAATTAAACTATTTTCTTAAGATAATCAATTTATGGTAATAAACTGCAAGCTACGGAGCCAAAATATAAACTTTTTATCACTGGATGTGCAGAGATGTACAAGACTGCTTAAATAAGTTGTGCCGATTTTCGAGAGATTAATGTTTTTAATAGCCGCCCTCATCTTCTCAGCCGGCTATTATAGCGCTCTTATTTTTTTACAATTCAAAGAATTTGAATTGTATTGGGGCGTTGTCTTTTTTACGACTTGAAGAGGAGTATTGGAGAAGTCCTTTTTTTACGACTCGAAGAGGAGTATTGGAGAAGTCCTTTTTTAAATCAAATTTATTGGAGTGATTTTTGAAGCGGGAAATGAAACGCGTGAAGAAAATTGGAGTGATTTTGGTGCTGAACAAAATTGAAGAGCGGAGCAAAAAGAGAGTGGTTTTTGTTCAAACCGCTGTTTTTGAGAGAGCGAGAAATTGATGTGTGAAAAAATTTTCTCTAAGCGAGCGAAATTTTTTTGTTCACGTGCGGCTTTTAAAAGCAGTTTATTTGCAAGCAGTTTAATGCTAATTTGGAGGTTTTTGATCAGTTTTGCTGATTTTTAGACGAAATTTAATGATTTTTTTGCCTGTTTTTTTGTTTTAATGCTGTAAGTGGAATTTGAATAGAAGCCTGTTACTTAAGGAATATTCAGATACCAATTGACTACAGTTTTCTTGGAATAAATCATTTTTTTCTTAGGAAAATTGACAGAAAATTTGAGAAATTTTAAACCATTTTTCTTCTTTTTTTGCAGTTTTTAGTTTTTTTAATAACAATCTTAGACACGTTTCTTAGCATATTATGTCTTGCCCATTGTTTTGTGCTCTAATTTCGAAAGAACTTTACTCGGCTTGATGTTTCCTTGTACTATAAAAAAACTCATTAATTCTAGTTTTTTTGTTCAATTTTTTTAATGCTATTTTGTGGAGGTTCAGGGTTCACAATAGTTGTTCTAGTTGTGTAGTCATAAGTATGGACAATTTTCTCCTTCGAGTCGTTTCCGGAATTCTTCCGGCTATGTTTTTTTTAAGATCTGTTCACACATTTTCATGATTTTTGAAGTCAAATTGGAGTGGTGATTTTGGTCACGCCGAAACAGGAAGTGGAGCCAAAAAGCGGCGTGAATTGTTTTCGTTCTAATTTTGAAGTAGAACGAGAAAATGGCGTTTGAACAAAAATTCGCTTTCTCTCTAGTGGTTTTTTGTTCACATGTGGCAATTTCACTTTGGTTTTTACTATTTTTTTCGATTTTTAGATAGGATTTTTTTCTAAATGGTTTTCCCAATCCATTCATAGTTCATTCCAGGTCTGGTTTTTTTTGTTTAGTTAATGATAATTCTTTGAATTGTACGTCAGGACTTGTCCTGCTATGTTTTTTTTACTTCGTCGAACAAAAAAATGTTTCGCTTTACCTCATTTTGCCGCTTTTTCAACATTTTGCGTGAAATATTTTTGACTTCTCTAGGCTAGTTTCTCTATTTTCTCATTCTGTTAAAAGTGATTTTGAACATCAGTTGCTCAGCAAAGCAATTCAAAATGAACAGAGTCAGTATAAAAAATTGAAGTCAGAAACAGAAACGGGATAAACCCATAAAGCCCAATTTTAGATGCCCGTTATTTGCACGTCGTTCCTATAAGTCTTAGTTACCCTTTTTAATGCTTATTGGTATTGATAGTAGCCCTTGTAGCCTCTCTCTAAGAAACAGAAGTATGTTCAACTACGAAATGCCATCAAAATAAATCGGACTTAAAAATGTTTTTGTTCAAAAATATATTTTTCAATATCTTCTATTCTTTCAATCCCAATCATGCATATTGGAATCAACGGCAGCTATTTTCCCGCAATCTGCCGGGTATGTTTAAAATTTCACATTGGTAACCAATATTCAAATGTCGTCTTGTCATTTCATGCTAGTTTTCTGCTTAGGATTTGCTAGTCTACTGCTCTCAAACGAAGTTGGTACCAATTACACTTTATTTAGATTTAACTTGATTAACATAACTATCGTTATCAACCGTTTATTGAATCATTTTTCATGCGTCCGTTTCGCTTTTCCACAAATGAAAAATTTTGTTTTTATTCTACAAACTTTGGTCAGGTAAAACTAAAAGTTTGTGCTCGAATGAATTAACATATCTTGGGAGGTTTCTCTTGAACGGCTCTGCTACTGTAGTACTCCTCAATTAATCAAGTAAGACTACAATGATGAGAACAACCACGATTCGCAACTACTGGGAGTAACTGTGACAGCTTGTCAAAAGCAATAGGAGATCTTTTCCATTGGTAGGTTTGGCCGTGTGAAAGTACTGACGACAAACCACCTAACGCTTCCTATGTCTGGCACCAACATAATACATTCCTGAGAACATTTTTCCCGGTGTATCCTATCAAAAAATTGTTCTTTGTCGTGAATTGCTCTCAGTGATAATGTTTCTCCAAATACTGTTGAACAAGCTAATGCGACCCGGTGTCATGTTCTATCATGTCTTACAATGGCGTTTCCACGTCCATGACATACGACAGCATGGCCACTGAGTGCATTCAGAGCCAGTGGGGCAATATGGTAATTGTCTCAATGTCGTAGTTTCTCTCAAACATTTACTCTAAGTCTGTACTTCAACTCAAAATTTTGATTTTTAAAAAATTAAACTCCAATTTTTATTGGAAGGCATTATTTTTTAATTTGTCCGTCGAGTTTTAATTGTCCGTTGAGGTAACATAAATTGACCAGAAATCTCCTTTAAATACCCATTCAGTTTTTGTTTCGCATTTTTGCGGACAACTTGGACGATCTTGCTCGTAAACTTAATGCTGAATCAGTTTAATTTTTTAATGAAATTCTGAATACTAGCCTTTTCTCTCACTGATGTCCGCTCCTTTTCCAAGTCCGCAACTTTCAAAGATATAAAATCTCTTCTTTAGTGTATATAATGACAACGCAAAAGAATCCAAATTCTTGTAGAGAGCATCAATTGCAGGATCTTGTTTAGAGTTGTTTAGATCAATTGGAGTTTTCTGAACAAATCATTTGATGCTAGGAGTGATCCCACGCAGATTTATTTCGACTCGGATAATGTTTAACCAGCAAACTTGACTAAGTTAGAGAGATTAATTGGGACGCGTTGTCACAGGTAATGACACTAGATTCACTCGGCACAGTGGTGTTCTTGACGAAGAAGGAGATTGTACAGGCAGTAACAAATACTGATAAAAGCGGCTATACCTGAAATAACATCATTGACAACTGAAAACAATTATGAAAGTTTGACTGAAATGAATGCATTTTCAATGTCAGTTTGATTACTTTCGTGAGAGGACTCAAAGCAAGGTATCTTTTCAAAAGTAACTTTAGCAGAGTGATTTAATGCTTATGCTCTTGCACTTACCGTAACTCGCAATTAGAACGTCTCAAAGACTTCAGTTGGTTCAATTTTCATTTTTTCAATCAAAATTTTTGCTATGCGCTGGTCGAGAACTTCAATAACTCCATTGGGGCGCACTACATTTTTTTCCTGGAGTGTTGTGGGCGAAGCACTGCATAGTTGAGAGAAGCTCCCCTACAGGCTGCGTTCACAAATTGTGCTAAATTTTTTAAGGCTGACTCCAATTGATCTAATGATCTGTCAATGTGCATTGCTCTGAGCAGAGTAGTTGCCCAGGAAACAGCTTGGAGGTTACAGGAGCCGTGTATTTGATGAGAGTGATAAGTTTTTAAAATAGCTCTTTTTCGCTAAAATGAAAAGTTTTTGATGCAAGATTGTTTGGGAAGTAAATGAAGGAAGTTTTTCCTTGTGATGTAGATATTTTAGCGCCCTAATCGTAGCTTTAGTATTTGGCGCTAGCCCGTCAGACGCTAGAATTTTAGCGGCGCTTCCCTATTGACCTTGTAGGTATAAATTTTTTGCTCTATTTTGCAAATTCGTCTATATGACTTCCCTGTTGTCTTCTCGATTGATTAGTGGAATTCGCATGCACCGACTTTATCAATGTTTTAGTGCTCCAGACGTTGTAATAATCTTTGATCTTGATTGCATTTATCTTTTTTTTGCCTCAAAAGTTGCTCGCTCTAAGAATGTTTTTCGAAAGTGAGTGAAAAATTTGACAATTTAAGCGAATATCTGGACTCTGGACTCACTCAAAATTTTTCAGAGAGCAATTGCAAATATCTGTATTGAAACTTTTCAAGTTTACTACAACAAGGTGGCACAATTGCACTAAGTTTGGTTTTTTGGTCAGACAAAACACTCACATTCCCGATAAAGTTTGTCTAAGTATTGATCGGTGCAAAGATTCTGCACCTGAATTAGGTTACAACTCGTCAAATTGAGCTGAAATTTTGTTTGAATTTTTTGCGAGCGCTCTAAGGTTACTTGAACTTAGAATGTGCCCGAATTGACTTCCAATTTATCCCGAAGTCGTGTTCTTAGCCGCACTCAATGTATCGAGTTGTGGTGATTTGATAGATATTTTAGATATTTTGAAGCACTGAAAAAAATAGCTTTGTCTTGGGAAATAGTACTGTACCTTGGTTTAAGTGATAGTTCTTATCGGTACTTAAATTCCGATTTTTTTTTGCTTTAAACAAGTTTGCGAATCTTCAAGAGACTGCATATTGCACGAACAGTTGTCTTGCACTCTTTTTATGTCGCTATGATCACATGTTTTTGACCTTAAGTTATTCTTCTTGTTTTCTATCTACTGAGTTGTTCTCCAACAAGCTGTATGCTAAACTGTGATGATGGTCTGGGTTGTGAAATGAGGAAAATCCAATTGGTTACAACTTTTTTCTGTCCTTATTTTGATCTTCAAACGCCAAACACCAGCACAAAACGTCTCCACCCCAGATTATAAGATTGGATTTAAGGAGCGCTATGAGTTGTAAATTGTAATTTCTTTATACATTTGTTTTCGTGGGGATAACTGGGCTTCTCCATCCGGCACAAGTGCAAATATCTCCATGAGGTTTATATTGCAAAATTTTGCTGGACAGATTTTTTGTCTGACTCTTCTGACTTTTTGTCTTCAAAAGTGGGATAAACAGGTAAATCCCGCAGTTGGCTGAGCAGCTCTATTAGAGCCTTACGCCTTACTTTACAAGTCTCTAAAAAGGCAATTCGCCAAAAGCGTTTTGAGGAGACAATTCCATATTGTAAATGACCGTCCTTCACCCCTCGACCTCAGTCACCAACCTTCTCAGACCCCCCCCCCCCCCTCAGACCCCCTCCCCCCTCCAACACTCCGCGATTTGAAGATTCGATCCCTTCTTCGTCCAGACCTCCCAAATTCTACTCCCGCCATCGTTCGCCCACCATTTCTGCGACCCTTCAATGTAAGCATCATTCAGCCTGAGCTGGCTACTGCCGGAGCGAACCACTCGAGGATCGTTTGAGAGCAATTGTTCCGACGTTACTCGGTTATGTTTGTTTGTGGATTGGTTTGTTTTTTGATCTGGTCCTTTGACTTACCGTCCTCAAACAGGATATAAGCAGGTAAACCGAAGGTGTTAAATCTCTGTTCGTTTCTATAAGTCTATTACATTTCATCAAAATTGCCAAGCTGGTATAAGTACGTTAGTTGCAGAGTAATTTTGGGAATATTTCCAACGCTCAATTCCAACCCTGTCCTGCCTTTAAGTTGTACCCCTACCCCTTCCAGTAAGGCTGGTTTCGTTAGGCTACCTAGTACGAACAACGCCATTCCCTCTTTTAAATAAATAGTTTGTTCGAGTTACTTTTTCGCCCTCAAAATTTTTAGTTGTGCGTAATCTTAGGTTTTCTCTCATTCACAATTTTGGGCAGCTGAAGTCAGGTTCGCCAGTTCTGTTAAATTTCGAATAAAAAGAGAACTCAAGTTGGCTCAATTTTTTACTCTATATGAGGTCTAATAACTTATTTGAAGCTGGTTAATTTCTATGGACCATATAACCATTGACCCACCTCCTAGCAACGTAGGTCAGAAGAGAGCAGTGTTGGCCATCCAAGAGCAATTCATACAATATCATTTAGTGTACAGTCTTGCATTGGAGGGCAATGTTTAGCTGTTTATCACTTTATAATTGTTGTATCTTCACTGTAAAATTTAGGAGCAGTCGTCCGAGGGTATGAGCTCTGTGCAAGACGTGATAGAGAATGAGGGCTCAACACTGATTCACAAACTGACGAGTGCTTTTTTGACAACTGTTGACCCACATCAAACTCATTCTAGAGCTAAACAGGTTCCAAAATACATTTATTGTTTCGACCCCACTTGTGGGGGGTGGAGGACGAGAAACTTTTTTTGTTCAGACAATTTAGGCCGATCGATATATTCATCGTATAGAAATGTTAGTGGTATCATTAAAAAGCTCGTCCAGCGTAGAATTCGAGAATAAAAAGCTTTTTCGAATTTCATTTTTTTTCGAGGAATTATCGGGGATTGAAACTTAGTGTGAACATGGGATGTTTGGCTTGATTTTGCTAACTTTGATGTAATTTTTCTTCAGATTACGATTTTTTCTATTAAAAATTTAATTCAAAATGCTATTTGACGCCACATTTAAACTTACATTTCACGTAAACTTAAATTCGTGAACTGTGGGTCAGTCTCAGTAATGACAGGAGAAATTTATTCTCTACTGCTATCAAAATTGTTCTGGTTAGTGGTTTAATCTTCTAACTATTGGTTTTATGACTTCGATGGCACAAGACTTCAAAAAAATTTTCAAAACATTTGGATGTTTTCCTCTTTTTGGTAGCTGTTGAAATCTTATCACATTAACCTCATTTTGATAGCCCCAGTGGCTTAGAGAAGACGTTCAATGGATCATAGATAAAGTTTTCAGATAAAAGGTTATGGTTTAATTGGCTTCGACTCTTTCTTCTAACACTTTTCTACTGAATTTTTGGTTTATCACTTTATTTGTTTTTGGTTTCATAGTCATAAGACTTATTTTGATGTCCTAATGATTCCCTATGCATGAGAAACATCCTGTTCCGCACATCGTGGCATAACTGAACCTATTTATTGACATCTGCTGAAAACGACAGAATTTAATGGTAGTTAAGACTTTATAAATACTTTTTCGATTTTTAAAAAATTTTAACTGACTATAAAAAAATTTTTGTGATTTTTAGTTCAATCTCAGTAATGACAGGACCTTTTTCTTTTTATTGCTACCAACTTTAATCTGGTTAGCGATTTTTTCTTCTAGTTATTGGTTTTTTTACTTCGATGACACAAGATTTCAAAACGAGTTTTACAATTTTTGGATATTTTTGTATTTTTGGTTCCTGTTGAAGTCCTATCTTATTATCTTAAAATTTAATGCGCCCATTGGTTTAGAGAAGACCTTCACGGACAAACTTATCAGATAAAAAAGTTGGATGGGTTCTTCTCGCACTTTTCTAATGATTTCTTTGTTCTACGTTAACCGATCATAAACTTACTTTCTTGAACTGTAAGTCTGTCTTATTAAAAACAGGACCCCGGTCCTTTCTATTGCAACCAAAATAATTATTCTGGTTAGCGATTTGATCTTCTGAATATTGGTTATATGACTTCAATGCCACATGATCGCAATTTTTTTTAATTTCTGGATATTTTTGTTTTCTTTGAGTTTTGTTGAAATCTTATCACATTATTCCAATATTTATAGCTCCTATTGGCTAAGTGAAGACATTCATGGGATAATGGATAAAGTTTTCGGATAAAAGTTTATGGTTTAAATGGCTTCGAAACTTTCTTCTCGCTTTTTTCTACTGAATTTTTGGTTTCTGCCTGTATTTGTTGCTGTTATCTTGGTCATAAAACCTATTGTGATGTTTTTTTGATTGTCTATGCATGAAAAACGCCCTTTACCTCCCATCGGGTTTTCTCGCACTTTCTTCTTGCACTTTTGTACTTAATTTGTGTTTCTGTCTGTATTTGTTGTTTTCTTTTCAGTGATAGACACTATTGGGATGTTTTATTGATGACCAATGAATGAAAAACATTCTTGTTGTCCAATCGATGTATAACGTAGCGTATTTATTGTCTTTCATCGAAAGTTATTGAATTTAATGGCATTGATACTGCGGGTTGTCACAAAAATTTTTTGGTTTTATTGTAATTGTTTTTTTCTTGATTTTTTTAAAGTCTTATTTTTACAAAAGAAGAATCCTAAAGCAGTTGAAAATTTACTTGAAAATAGAAAATTTTTCACTGAAAAATTCAATTTTGATTGGCTTCGACAATTTTCTAGCTCATTTTTTTGAATTCGCTGTGTCCGCTTGTTTTTTTTACTCTAGGTAGCCGTAAAAAGCTGACCGGTCTCATCAGCTTGCAATTAGGGATGGAAGGAATGATGCTACCCAAAGCAGGCAGTTTAAAGCGAATTGTCATAAAGTTTATGGTATTAAACATATTCAAATATTTTTTAAACTTTTCAGTTTTGGTTGTTCTCTTCGTCAACTTAAAATATTCTCATCATTGATAGGTCCTATCCAATTCCGTGTTTCGCAAAATTTAACATTTCTATTGATATTTTGTCGTGTAACTGGTGTTTTGTTTGTTTGACAGTATATCTTTCCATAAAAGTTTTTTTAGCGGTGTATTTGTGTTTCTTTTTCTATTCTCTTAGCACATTTGCGTAATAACAGATCCCAATGATCTTCAAATGTGGCCCAAATGAACTAACTTAATTTTTAATATAGTTTCAGCCGAATTAAATTAAATAAAAATTGAAATTGAAATACATAACATTTAGATAACAGCTAATGATTTTACTGGCTTCAATAATTTGTAATTTTTCGAGTTTTTCTGCATTTTAGTCAGTTCGGATTAGTCGAAAAAAATTGAATTGGTTTTATAATAACCTTTTAGTAAATTTACAAAGAAGTATTTCGTTAAAAGCTAATGACGTTTAAGACTTTTGAAATTGTTAGGTTTAAAAAATGTTTATTGATTCTTGAACTTCGCTTCCATTTTTCTTATTTTGTCGACTTAGTACCTAGTCTCATTAAGGAAAATTCCATCTTCGGTATAGTTAAGGAAAAGTAAATTTAAAGTTTTTAGTAAGTTTACTAAGAAATATTTCGTTAAAAGTTAATAATTTTAAAGACTGTTGAAAACATTAGGTTTAAAAAAAAGTTTTTTATATTTTTGAACTATGCTTCATTAATTCATATTTTGCCGAGTTGTTACGTAGTCTCATTAAGGAAAATTCCATCTGCGGTGTAATTAAGGTTTTATCCGATTGCATTTTGAAGATAAACTAGGTCCTTTTAAATTTAGATATTTAGTTTTTGCCGTGAAATTTTTATTTTGCTTATTTTGTTGTTTGTTTTTTCTCGTTGTCTTTTTTTGACAGATCTCGTGGGTGTTGTAATGAGGCACTGCATTATATAATTCAATTAGCAGTTACGTTTTGTAATGAGTTTTTCAAACTCAAACATCTATTTCCGTTATCTCTTCATTTGGTTGACAATTAAGTCAAAATAGTGGATGAGCTCGGGTCGGAACATCATTTGCGAACGCACATTAACGAGCATGCTTGTTTTTTTTCCATTCTCTGTCACAATATTAATCTGTCAGAATCAGTCTTTGAAAGTTCTGATTTGTAGCAAAATTATTGAAATACATAAGCGAAAATCTCGCTGAGGCCAGTGTCCAACATTTTTTGACATTTGTGAGATTGTCATAAGAAGCAAACAAAGTGGTTACCAGAACTTGTTTCAGCCTGTTGCTTACAACAATGATGAATCGTCGCAACCTGCAGATCAAATTGGCGCACCGGCAGAATTTGTTGAGGATGACAGCTTTAGAAGCTCGAAACTGAATAAATCACCTCGTTCGGCATTTGTTTGTGGGACTTGCAAATGTAATCTAATCAGTGGTGTTGCTGATGTTACCCATTGCGAATGGGAAAACGATTATGTCAAAATTTTTGGCATTACTTTTTCAAATGTCACAATCGCCAAACTTATTCACGATCGACGGTATCCAGAGAACAATTACTACTTCAAAGGAAATTCTATAGTGGCAATTAAAGATTTCGTTGAGATTCCCGGTCAGAGTAAAATTATATTCGAAAAGAATGAAAAACTTACACTAGAACATTTATCAACTCCACGACGGTTCCACACAGTTGAATTTAGAGAAAAAGCGCTCCATAGTTTTTACGACGACGCCTTTACGGTGGCAAGACTAGTGTTTACCGAATTGAGAAATTCTAATATGTCGTTATTCCCACATTCCCAAAACTGGAAAAGCATCCAACCGGAAGAAATAACAATAAGAGGGAAGATGACAGATATATCTTCATTTGCCGATGTAAGTAAATTACAGACCGCATTCTTGGATGGAGTCTCCAGTTCTCTTGGAAAACAGCTTTTACCACACAACTTTGTATTTTTAAATGACAAGCTGTCACTTGTCAATGTGGTTAACACCAATGATGCAGTTTTACCTCAATTCTTTGCCAGTGGATCAACTTCTCCTGCCATGAGCATTACAATTGACCTTTGGAACATTGGGAAAGAATCCCTTGACAAGAATATTGTAATCAACTTAAATGGAAAAAAACTGAGCGATCCTCAGCGAAATGCCCTCATCAAGTCTTCAGATATAAATTTGTGCAAAATTTTCTGTTCAAACAAAGACTGCGTGAATGATCAGGATAAAATGAATTCCAAAAATTGCGCAATTTGTGTTCGTAACAATAGAGGAAAAAACGAAACATTGGAAAAAGATATTTGCGATTACGGAGCTGCCACAACAGCTTCAACTACTGTGATCCCTCCTTCAACAACCTCAATGGACTATTATATTGATTACTGGCCTAATGAAGGCAGTGATTACCTCGACCTGTGATTTGAAAATTAGTCATTAAGATTGCAATAAGAAAATTAGTCATTAAGGTTGCAATAAGTCGATTCAAAATCGAACTGTTGATTTTAAAATGGAAAAAATCAAGACCATCAGTTTTGGAGATATTTTAGTTCTTTCACCGTGATGCTTTGTAAAAATATTAAGATTGTTGGAAAAATTATCGAAAGGTCTTCTTTCTTCAGTTAATTGCGAATAGCAGCTAACCTTACATATTTTGTTGAATTTGGTTGAATTAACTTGACTTTATAATGAAGTTGATTGAAAATAAAGTATGTGTGACTGCATGGCAAAGAAGGTTCATTGAGATTGTGTATCAACGTTTCTGAAATGTTGAGTAATAGCTTAAACTGCGTCGCTCTTCAAAAATTTCAGGGACATTTCTAAGAAAGTATATAGTATGTAGTACTTACGGCGCAATTGCTGTAACAGAAATTTTTTTTAACAACACTATCAGTGCTCTCGGTGTTTTTAGGACTCAAAGAAGATTATAAGTATTCCACAGATTCGTATGACTACAAGTTTGTATTCTATAGGTTTCCCACTTAACTAAAACATTTTGATTCATGCTTTCTGTCAAACAAAATTTTTATTAATTGTCTCAAACAAAGTTTGTTGCAATTATATTAGTACTGTCCGTTTTTTCAATGGTATTTTTTTGCTTGACCGACTCTTCGCCTTACCCACTGGACTTTTAGTCAAAAATGGGACAAAAAGATAGCGCCCAGCGGGTATTGAGTGCTCTTTGATCCTTTCAGCTCACTAGTCTCCAAGAAAGTTAGAGTACAATTCTGGGAACTGTACTCTAACATATACTTGCGCCTGAGGCTGAGTTCGAATTGCCGAAGGCTTCCCAGAACTAAATTCTAATCTTATTTAGACCCCAATTTCGCAGTTCAAAACACAAAGAGAGAATTCAATTAATATTTATAGTAACCTTGCAATTGTGCATGTTTCCAGAGAACACTTTTTCATCCGGTCGTTTTAGAGATGTTTTCATTAGTTTTTTTCTATTTCTAGTTCTGTATGCTCTTCCTGCTCACCAAACAAAACAAGTTGTAGTTGCAAAACGGAATTGTTTTTGAAATCATCGTTCGCATCAATCCAACAATTGAATAATCGCTCAACCCAAATAATATTTTTTGAATTTCTTGATACTATTGTAGGAGCGAATGGATCGCAGAGGTTGTCAACCGGCTCTGCTGTGTCACTCTCATTGTCACTCTTTCTGGTTTTTAGCAACATCAGCACTTTATGAAAAAATATTTCTTTATATTGACTCAATGATAGAACTTAAAAAATCTTTTTTGCCGAAATTGTTAGAATTTGTGACTGTTTTCTGTTTTAATTATCCCCTTTTGTTATCTTTGAAAATTGTATGCTTTGTCCTGTGAGGAAAAATTGGGTTTCCAATAAAATTTTCCAAGAAACAAGCCTTAAGGCTTCCAAGAACTTTTTCCAAGAAGTTTGCTCAGTTGATTGCTCATTTTACAACATTTTGTAAGGTTGAACTCCACTTCAAACCATACTCATTATTAATTGCTCTCAAACGAAGTTTGTAGCAATTATATTAGTCCTGTCGGTCTTTTTTTATGCGACTTTTCGCGTGACCGATTTTTCGTCGGACGCTTTCGATTTTCGTCATCAAAAACGGGATAAACAGGTAGTGCCCAGCGGGCATTAAGTGCTCTTAGAGCTTTTCAGCTCTGTTTCAGCTCAAACTGCTTTGGAGACTTAAACTTATGCTTATGGTGTGAAAGGCGGTTCTTAGAGGTTGAACCCCCCCCAGGTTGACACCCCCCCTGTTGACACCCACCCCACCCCCACTATTGCCTCAGCCCCCCACTGCGCTGTTGCCCCCCCAACCCAGTGTCGCCCCCCATCAGCCCCCGGTGCACCCCCCCCCCCCCCTCCCTTGGCTAGCTACTGAAGAAGCCAACCGCTCGCCGGTCGTTTGAGAGCAATTCTCCCGACGTTAGTCGGTTATGTTAAAAAAATCTTCAAGTGTACGTAGCGTTTTGGTACCATAGTGTATGTTTGTTATGAGCTGAGGCAAAAGATTGCAAGCAAGTCAACCAGCTCGGAGACTGAAGGAGCCTAGGCAAATTCTGTTTGTAGAGCGTGCACTTTCTAAATAATAATATCACAACTAAAATTGTTTTGAGGAATTGATGACTGATTTACGTAATACGAGCTACATGTTCGATGTTTCTGTACGCTGGTTTTCAAACTTGCTCCGCACCCACTTCTTGTGTCGCGCGGTTGTACTATACACTGAAAGAGATTTTGATGTTCATGGAAATTTATACTTTTTTTGCAATTTTTTTCAAGTTTTTTGAAAATTTTTTTATTCTCGTACTCACTAAAGTCTTGAGTACCACTGATGTGATGCTGCAATTCTTTGAAATTTTTTGATTTTTATCAGCCCTAGGTGTCCAGTTGTCAAAGAACCTCCTCTAGGGTTTGATAATATATTACTGCATTGCTTCTAGTGGTAATGGAATGGTTTCAACATTTTGACGTCACGAATTTCTGCAATTTTTTTTACAAAACGTGCATTTTCGAGTTTTTTGACATTTTTTTCCTTATTCAGGTCTTTCCAGACCCAGGGGACAAAAAAAATCCGCAGGGGGTTGATAATAAGTTACTGACAAATTTCTAATGGGCATAGTATAGTTTTTTAATGTTACAAATTTTAGCAATGCTTTTTTTCAAATTTTTTTGACATTTTTTTTTGGTTTTTTTTGATTTTTTCAGCCTCAAGAGCCAAGGAACTTCCTCTAGGGTTTGAAAATAGGTTACTAAATAACTTTTAGATTAAATGGAATGTCTTGCAAAGTTTTAACATCTCGAATTCTAGCATATTTTTGACTTTTTTAGCCAATTTTTTAACATTTCTACTCATTATTAAGATTTTTTGATCCTCACAAGTCAGGAAGCCTCGATCAGGGTTTGATAATAAGTTCCTGGAAAATTTTTGTTGGTCATGGATTATTCTTCATCTTTATAACAAATTATAGCTATTTTTTTAAAAACTTTTAAGTTCTAAATTTTTAAAAATGTTTTTTTAAGTTTTTTTTAAAATCTTTTGTCATTTATCTATCCTCAAGGGCCACGGAACTTCCTCTAGGGTTTGAAAATTTACTATTGCATAGTTTATAGATGTAATGGAATGTTCTTCAAGATTTAAATATCACGAATATAAGCAATTTTTTTATAATATTTGCAATTTTTCAGAATTTATTATTTTCCGGCAACAGAGGCCCTCGAACCTCCTCCAAGTTTTGATAATAAGCTGCTGCATAGTTTTTAGAGTTAATTGGATGGTGATCAACTTTTTTTATGACTCCAGTCTTAGTAATTTTTGGATAAAATTTAAACATTTCAAATTTTTGGAAAATTTGTATGTTCCAAGTGTATGGATCTTTATGAGCCTGTGAAACTATTTCTGGCTTGAAACAAGGATACCGGATATTCTCTTGAGACAATGAATTGGTTCTTAAGACATTAATGTCATGCTTAATGTCGGCATCTTCTTTGCGTAATCTCATCATCTCTGATCCTCATTATCAATGAGTTATATTTGAAATGTTTTTTTATCATAACTGATCTAACAGGCACTTTTTAGGAAACCATTGTTAATTGCTCTCAAAAGCAATTTGTAGCAAATTTATTAACTGTGTTAGTCTTTTATGCAATTTTTCGCGTGGCCGATTTTTTGCATTTGACCTTCGTCTTCAGAAACGTGATAAAGATGTAGTGCCCTGAGGTCACTAAACCGTGGCTAGCTGTTGACGAAGCCAACCGCTCGCCGGTCGTTTGAGAGCAATTTGCCCGACGTTATTTTGTGTGAAAGGTGAGCGAAAAACTGATTATGTTCAAAATCTAGTGTGATGTGAAATGTGAGATCTTGAAAAAAGTGGGACGCTCGAAAAAGTATGAAATAATGACTTCTTGCTTGATCATCTTTCAAAATTAGTGATCGAGCCTAACTTTTTTTTGACTTTTGAAATTGAGGTCTAAGTATGCAATTCACAGAAATTGTTTCGGAAACTTATACTTATGGCGTGAAGGGTGGTTTGCGGAGGATGACCCCCCACAACTTTTCCCACTTAACCGTGCGGCAACATCAGACCCCCTCTCACTTCACCCTCCCAATCCCCACTTCTGCAAATCCTTCAGGCTGTAAGGGCCCCGTAAATCGCCCTCCTACCTCCCCCGCTGTTCCCCACCCCACTGTTGCCCCCATCATCGCTCCTCACGCTGCGCTCTCCTCCCCGCTGCGCTCTCCTCACGCCCCTTCAATTAAGCTAAAGCTAGCCTCACTATACCGGGGCTAACTACTGACAAAGCCAACCGCTCGCTGGTTGTTTGAGAGCAATTTTCCCGAAGTTATTCCGTTATGTTCAATTATATGTTTCCTGACGGACTTTCTAACACTTGAAGTAATGGTTAAGTGAGTCTGCTGGAAGTCACAGAGAACTTCTGGCGTTGATCGAGAACCACGAAGCGGTTCGAGATATTAAGTCAGAATTTTAAAGTGACTTCTGCAGAGTCACTTAACCATGCTTGAAACACGAAACGCGCACGGTTTAAAATGACCAAAGTTAACGGAATTCAACTTCTGTCTAAGTAGCAACCTCTGGCATTTTAACATCTTCTTTTTACACGAAGAGACATTGGTATTTTCGACTCGTACTTGTGGTTGAAGCAATTTATTTCGTAACTTTTTTGATGACTTCTGCCGCAGTAAAGGGTTTTTGAGACCTCAAGGTTCCCCAGTAGCAATTCTTTACTAGGAAGAATCAACACACCTGTGCCTCTCCCACAAACCTATCAGTCTTTTTTCAAAACTACCCCTCAACGCCCATCTTTTCCAAAACAATCCAGCCACCCTCCCATCCCAACCTCCCAACTAGTCCTCCCCAAATTCCATCTACCCCCTCTCCTGCCTCCCTATCTGCCCCACACCTACCCCTGCAGGTCTTCAGTTGAGAAATTAAATCAACAAAAAGTTAATGTCAGGAGGGTAATAAGGGTTCATTAAATCTCCATTAGTCTCTAACTCCACCATTTGTCGAAGCAACATAGACGACATGAGCTCATGCTGGCAAATGAATTGTTTAGGAAGTGCAAATTTCACAACGCTCCATTTTTAAGCCTAATGAGAGTTAAGGAGTTGTTTTTAATAAAACAAGATTATAACGTTGCTAATAAGAGACTATCGAAATAGCATGCAGTGCCTAATCGTAGACTAAAAACCAAGAAGACCGTACCAACTGAAAATAGCATTTTTTAAATACCAAAAGTAATCTCAAACAAAAATAGCGATAGTAATGCATCTTCTTGTTTACAAGTTTCTGTCAAAGTATTCCCCATCCAACGTGCGTTCCTCCTCTCTCAACCTCCCAACTATTTATACTCAACCAGCCTCGATCTACCCTCCTCTGACTCGCCTACCTCCCTCTCCATCTCACTCATACCCCTGCAGGTCTTCACTTGATTATTTTTTCAATTTTTGTCATCAAGGAACCAATAAACAGGTAATGGTCGGAGGGCATTGAATCGCAGAGAAGCTCCAGTAAACCTCTATTAGTCTCTAAATTTACCATTCT
Organism: Convolutriloba macropyga; assembly: GCF_964194025.1. Lineage (NCBI taxonomy): Eukaryota > Metazoa > Xenacoelomorpha > Acoela > Convolutidae > Convolutriloba > Convolutriloba macropyga. Next base: position 18,176,276 of record NC_134476.1, on the reverse strand, counting down.
CGGAGGCAGCAGAGAAGACATGAACTCACGGCGGCAAGTGAAATGTTTGTTATTTTGAAATTTCTCACTCAAAACATTTCCGAAACCTAACGCCCTCTAGCTCTACCGTATTGCAACTAGCTTCACTCAATTTCCATCAAACACAGAGTTCTGGTCCCCTATTCTAACACCATCAGTTATTCTTTTGTTTTTACAGTCTTCAGTTTGTACAAAAAATTAATTATTTATTTCGATGCTAACCTGTATCTTCGATTACTACTTAAAAAGCACTTTGGGTTTGGACGCAGAGTGCCTTTTTGTTAAAAAAATAGATTTTGCGGTACTATTTTTAGTAAAATGGTGCTCGTTTTCGGTCAAAAAATTTCAATTGCATCGAATTTCAGAACCCACAAAATTTAAGTCTAATGGGAATGAAGAAAAATTTTTCATATCATTGGGATGTTAACAAAAAAATCGACATGACATGCGGTATCTAATCGTAGAATAATAAGAGATAAATTAGCATGAAAATCAAAAACAAAAAAATGTTTTTCTGTAAATGACACAATAATCACAATTCTATCAAAGCGTTGCTGAGACTGGAACAAATTTTTAATGTCACAAGACAATCTCAAAAATATGCTGCTAGCAGATACATTCTGAAAGCTAGTATTTTTTAACAATAACGAAAAACAAATAATTGCCCTGTACTGAAATCACTTTGTATCTTCACGATTTGCTGCCAGTTGAAGCAAAGCGTTATTGCAATAATAATTTAACCCTCTCAACTACCTCAAATCATTTTTTTGTCCGCTATCGTTTTGTTTCACTGTTACTATGTTGGGGCAGCTCGAATTTTGGAACAAAAAGTGTTGAGAGTCAGAGTATTGCTTCAAATAATAAGTAAACAAATCTGATATAGAAAACATGAAATAAAATCTCAAGCAATATAGGAGAACAAGGAGGGTCATTAATGTGCGTGCGCACATGATGTTCCGACCCGAGCTCATCTACATTTTTGACGTTACTGTCAACCAAATGGAGATAACAAAAATTAATGATCCAGTTTTTAAAAAATGTTAAAAAATCTAACTAAAAATTGAGTTTCATAATGCCATGCCCCCTTAAAGCTTTAATGAGATCTGTCATTAAAAAGACCACGAGAAAAAAACAACAAATTAAGCAAAAATTACGGCAAAAACTAAATATCTAAGTTTAAAAGCACCTAGTAACAACGTCAAGATGCAATCGGACCAAACCTTAACTACACAAATTTACTTTTTCCTATCTTTACAGCAGACGGATTTTTTTTTCAAAAGACGAGGTAGCAAGAAAAAATAATGAGGCCACATTCGAAAATCAGTCAATATTTTTTAAACCAAACAATTTTAAAATTCTTAAAAATCGTTAGCTTTTAAATAATTCTTGATAAATTTACTAAAAACTAAGTATGGAACCAATAGAACCTGTCTTTGGTTGACTAGGTCATAGGAACGGACTAAAGATGCAGAAGCCCTCAAAAAATTACAAACAGTTAGCCAAAACACTAATTATTGAACCCATTAAAATCATTAGCTATTATCTGAACATTATGCAGTTTTTTTTCAAATTTTAGTCATACTAATTCAGCTAAAATTATATTGAAAGATTAAATAAGTTTGGTTGGCCACATTTGACAATCATTGGGAACTGTTATTGAGAGAATGTGCTAAAAAAGTGAAAGAAACACGAATACACCACTCAAATTTTTTTGAGACTGCATATTGTCCAGCAAATAAAATATCAGTAGACATTTTGGTTTTGAAATACGAGGAACTGGATGGGACCTCTCAATGATGAGAATAAGTTACAGGTTGACAAAAAGAACAACAAAAACTCCAATTTTTAAAAAATATTTGAAAGTGTATCATATCATAAACTTTAAGACTATTCGCTATAAACTGACTGCTTCGGTAACATCATTCTTTCAATCCTCAATTATAAACTGATGAGACCGATCGGTATTTTAGGGCTCTCTAAGAAAATTTAAAAAAACAGGCACAAAATGCAAACTCAACAAAAAAATGGGCGAGAGAAGTGTCGAAGCCATCAAGAAATGATCTTTTCAGTAAAAATTTTTCTATTTTCAAGAAACTTTTTAACGACAATGGGATTGGTCTTTTTTAAAAATTTCATTTCAAAAAATCAACAAATATGATTAAATACACTAAAACCACAATTTTTTTTGAGAAAACCGTAGTGTCAACGCCATTAAATTCAATAGCTCTCAACGGAAGCCAATAAAAACGCTAAAATATGCCTCGATTGGACAAAAAAGGATGTTTGTCAGTAATAAGTCATCAAAAAGACATTACAATAAGTCTTTGACTATGAAAACAACAACAACAAATAGAGGCAAAAAACAAAAATTCGGTTGAAAAGTGCGATAAGAAAGTGTCGAAGCTACTTAAAACAAAAATTTTTCTCTGAGAGCTTTATCTAAGACCCATTGAAAGTTCTCTTAGCCAATGGGACCTGTCAGCATTAGCATAATGTTATAAGGTTTCGAAATGAACCCAAATTACGAAAAGAACATCCAAAAATTGGAAAATTTAAAAAAACTAGTGAATCGATGTCATAAGACCAATAGTTAGAAGATAAAACCTCTAAGTAGATTAATTTTGGTTGAATTAGAAAAAAGGGGGTCAGATTGTTACTGAGACTTTCTTACAGTTCATGAAAATAAATTGGTGAAAGATTGGTAAATGTTCAAAAAATTTTGCAAAAAATTATTTTTGAAGTCTTAACAGGCATTAATTCCAATAGATTTCAGCGGAAGTCAATACATATGCTAAGTTATTACCCGATGGGAAGAGAAGCAAATTTTTTGTGTTTTTTCTTTCATAGGTAATCAATAGGTCATCACAAAAAGTCTGACCATAAAAAAAAACAACAAACACAGGCAAAAGCCAAAAGTTCAGTAGAAAAGTGCAAAAATTAAGTGTCGGAGCCATTTAAATCATAACTTTTTATGTGACATCTTTATCTATGATCCACTGAGCGCGTCTTCTCTAAGCCAATGCGAGCTGTCAACTTTAGGATAATGTGATAAGAATTCAACAGGATCCTAAAATACAAATGATTCAAAATTTTAAAAACGTTTTTGAGATCTCGTGGCATTGAAGTCATAAAACCAATATTTGGCAGACGAAACGCTACTCATGTTAATTTTTGTTGCAATAAAAAGGAGAGGGTTATATCAGAGGGATACAGAGACAGACTTACAGTTCTCTAAACCAAGGTGAAGATTGGTATAAAATTCAAAAAAAAAAATTGGAAAATTATTTTCGAAGACTCAACAGCCATTAAATTCAAATGCTTCCAACAAAATGGGGAAATCAACAAAAACACTCAAATACACCTCAATGGGAGGATAAAGATGTTTGTCATGCATGGGTTAGCAATATGACATCACAATAGGTCTTATAACTATGAAAACCAACAAACACAGGCAAAAACCAAAAATTCAGTAAAAAAGAGCGAGAAGAAAGGGTCGAAGCCATTCAAACGATAAGCTTTTCTCTGAAAACTTTATCCAGGATCCATTTAAAGTCTTCTCTTAGCCAATGGGAGCTATGAAAATTACGATAAAAAGATAAGATGTTAACAGCAACCAAAAATACAAAAATACCCAAAAAATTTTTTGAGCTCTTGTGGCTTCGATGTCATAAAACCAATTATTATAAGCTAAAGCAGCCAAACAAATTAATTTTGGTTGCCGTAAAAAGGGAGGTGTTTCTGTCACTACTGACACTGACTTACACGTCAGGAAAACAAGTTTAAGATCGGCTAACGATCAAAAAAAATTTTCGAAAACTTATTTTTTAAGTCTTAACAGCCGTTAACAACTGTCCACTCAGAGCTTTATATAGGCTCATTTAATAATCATTAAAAAAACCTATTGCACTTTTAGCCATTGAATTTTTGACACAGCACTCCAAGACTGAAAAAGAAAACCAAAATGTCATTAAGAATTGCGAAAACTGAGAGTCAAAGCCAAAAAAACATGAGCGTTACTTGAAAACAAATTTTTTGTTCATTGGGCTTAATTTGACTGCAAAAGAGATTTGTCGTTAACGGAAGGAATCTCGATATGAGAGGTGACTAGTCTCTAGGTGCCTTAAAAACAAAAAAACTGATAACTTTCCTAAAAAAACAGCTCTCAAAGAGAATTCAATTTTTTTAATAGTAAACTTCCCTATAAGACAGGAACTAGTCTTTTTATTGCTTTTCGTTTATTAGGAACACAAAATAGATTCATTTACGGCTTGAAATTTACTTTTGAATCAGAATTCTCGTAGAAAGTATCTCAAATTGACGAAAAGTTATACTAAAAAAGAACAAAATCATACCAAATATTCCGTGATCACATTAAATTTCAATCCTCGATAACTCCTCGAAAAAAACCGAAATTCAAAACGATCTTTTTAATTTCGAATTCTACGCTGGACGAGGTTTTTATTGATAGCCCTCACATTTCTCTACGATGGAAATATCGATCGGCCGAAATTGTCTGAACAAAAAACATAGCCGGTAGAATACCGGAAACGACTCGAATCGTCGTGCATTATAATCCCTAAACTGACCTTACCGAAATCAGAACTTCAAAATAGACAAGAGAAAACACAGTTCTTTCCCATTATAGCCCCCCAATGAAGACATTGCCCCCCATTATGGTATAAGCATCAAGTCAAGTTTGGGAGGCTATAGGTTCTCTGACCACTAAGCTGGGGGAGGGGGCTATAATGGGAAAGACCCAAAAAATTAAAAGCAGCTCATTAAACCACATTAACGTGTTTTAAAAATGCCGACAATTTTTTACGTGCGGGGGGAGCTAGGTGGGGTGGGTGGGTATACAGGTTGGGGAGGTGGGTAGTGCTGGGGTAGTTGGGGGGGGGGGGTAGTTAGGTGAAGGGAGGGGGTAGTTTTGGGGCTAGGGGTAGGTGGGGGGTTTGAAATCGGGCGGGTTTAGGTAGGTGTTGATGGGAGGGGGGTAGATAGGTGGTTGGGGGGGGGGGGGTTGTGCGGTGTAGTTTAGACAATTAGTGGTGACTTATATAGGAACAAAAAATCTCAAAATGACCTTTTCACCTTGAACATTACCCGCAGTTCCTAACTACTACACATTGCAACCGAAGCTAATGTTAAAGACCAAAGTTCGAAAACAAAAGTCAACAAGCGAAAACGGAGGTAAATGCTCGAACAGAAAGAAGTCAAAATTCAAGTCATGAACAAACTTGATTTCTGCTAAAAAACATAGCCGGTAGAATACCGGAAGCGACTCGAATCGTCGTGCAAAATAATCTCTACCCTAAATTGAAATCAAAATAACGAAAAAACACCAGAAGTAACAAAATTATTAGACCAATATAACATAAAAAGCGTTAAAAATTTTTCAGTTGAGGGGTGTGGGTAGGTGCTAGTGGGGGGGGGGGGGGTTGGTTAGCTGGGGGCAGGTAGGTGGTGGTGGGGGTGTAGGTAGGTGGGGTGGGGGTAGGTACGTTGCGGGGGGGGGGGGGGGGGTGGGGGGGGGGGGCAGGTTGGTACGTGAGGGGGGGAGGTAGGTAGGTAGGTACGAAGGGAGGGAGGGGGGTTAGGTAGGTACGTTGGGGTTTGGGGGGTATGTAC
>NC_134476.1:18067220-18170430 GCF_964194025.1 Convolutriloba macropyga | reverse complement strand
GGAAGGTTAATTCTAAGGTTTTCTTCGTTTCTTCGTCCAAACGCTTAGACAATTTTGAATATATTATTTGTGTTCTCCCTCCGAACTTTGACACATAATTAGAACATCATCGAGAGAGCAATAGGTATTCTTTATGCCAATTAGAGTGTAATTCATAGCTTTTTGAAATTCTGCCCGCATATCCGTTAAAATTTAAAACCTAGTATGAAATCTAAAAGTACCCGTCAAGTCGCTGCTGATTATATTAAAGTTGCAGTGGTTTGCTGTATTAGGATCTAAGTTCAATTGACTATTCGCGTACTTTAAGTCTAGTGTGGAGAATTAGGTGATATTCTGCGATGCGGGAGCACTAATCTGTTGTGATTTAGATTCGATAGGCGTATCAATTAGGCATTTGGTATATATTTTTGTGAATGGCTTTAATTAAAATTTTTGAAAGTTTAATTGTCTGTTCCCTCTTAACGGTAGCTACGATAGGTCGAAATAAAATACTTAACGGGACAATTAGTGAGTTTTAAAATGTAATTTTCAGCTAATAGTTTTTTGAGTTCATTGTCAACTTTAGTCTGTAGATTATAAGGTATAGGTCTACCATTTTGGTGTCTAGGTTGAAAGTTTTTGTGAATTTTGGATTCAGCCACGTGACTTTTTAATCTTCCGATACGGGAAATCAGATTGGGAAATGTTGATGCAATGTATTCATTGAATTCCGAAGACGGTAAAATAGCATTCACTTGATCACCTGGGAACGAGGATGATTGTGTTACAGCTAGTCCTAATTGGTGAAACAAGTCCCGACTGATTAGCGATTTCAGGCATCGGCGACGACCGTGAATGTAGCCGAATGTGAGGTCCACCCGTCGCTCGATGCAGGAGCTTGTATTTTACCTTCAATACGAATTGGTTCATTCGAATTTGTCCTGAGTTGCGGATTTGCGTTATCGTGAATCCGGAAAGTGTTTGGACTGATTCCTACTATTTGCGATGCGAGAGACCAATTTTGAATGCTACACGTGCTCCCGGAGTCCGCAAGCAGAGTAGTCGAGATATTGCCGATTCTGATCGGCATGTTCGGGGGTTCTATTTTTGCAAAATCGTTTCGAATGAGAGCGACCTTATTGTCCTCTCCGCTACTGTAGTCGGATTCGTAGAATTTCGATGATTAAAGAAAGTTTACAGAGTCTTGGGGATTTGGTTCTTTGTCAACCGTGTTTACAGTTCTTTTAATAGGATTTTGGAACTTTTTGGAGTGACCAATCTGATGATCGCGAACTAGCGGGAAATTGAATTGAATTCACGCTGGCCGAGATTAGGGTCTTATTGTGTTGTTGTATTTGATGTTGATTTTGCATCCCTAGTTCAATATTTATAGCCGGTTCCAAAGCTTGTCTCGGCTCGACTGATGTTTGAGGAAATGTTTTCAAAGTTTGGATCAATCAAATTAGTGATGAACACATAAGGTAACAAGGTTTCCTCCTTATTTTCAAAATCAGAAATTTTCCGGTAATTCTTTAAATTTTCCATGGAAACGTTTGACAGTTTCTCCTTGAATTTCTTCCGTGATCAGGAAATCCTGACGATCGAAGGTGATGTTCCGGGGTCTTATGAAGGCAGCCTCTACAATTTTTCACATTTCCGCTGTCGACAACCAATCGATCATTATATGCGGAGTTTTTCAATTCAGGATCATTCTTCCTTTCACCCCGATGTGTAGGTAGAAAAGAGATACCGTTTTCCGGTCCGCGAGCAGCCAAAGCCTACCTCCGCACATGATGCCAATTTCGATACCATGATACCATCTCAGGTTTCGGTCCGAGGAGGGTATCAAGAAAGATATTCTCTTTTGCAGGAAGTGCCAGCTTGTGTTTGACTCTCCAGTTTTCCCATCGTGGAGGAGGATCGGGTGTCGGTTTTTCCCAAAATGCATCTATTTCGAGCAGTTTTCGCTTGTTTGCTGGCTGCGCCATGTCGTACGCTATTGTGATTTGGCAGGCTCTCGCAGGGCGTGTACGTATTATTTTACTAGATCTGAGTTTCGGGGTGCGAAATGGGAACATAGTCCTTTCACTTAACTTGCGGCGCGAGTTCGCGAAGAAAAAAGAGCAACTGATTTTGAATCAGATGAAAAGAATTTATAACTCATGTATATATCAACAAAACGTGAACGTGTGATCAGACATGTCTGATCACGAAGCGGGAAACAAAAGGTAGATGAAATAAAAAAGCAACCCGTGACAAGAAGTTTGAACAAGAATAAAATAAGAAATGAAGAGAAAATCAAATGAACTAAAAAATACATCGTTTAAGATTTAGTGCACCAAATAAATAATTGAACATGAATATACTCAGGTATCACCGCCGGTACCGAACCCGAAATGAAAAGGGAGGACTGTACCAAAAACCAGATTTTAGTAAAAAAAAAACTCTTAGTCAGAAAATTTTCCAACATAATAAACGCTAATTCATCACACTCATTGACCTTTTGAGCGTCCTCATTCTTGCAGGTGAGAAAACAAAACGGAGTACAAGTCTTGTAAGAAACTTGCAAAATTGAAAAAAATGGGCAATATTCCTTCAAGATTAATTTATAATCTTGCAAGAATCTTGCAAATTGAATTCAAGTCTTAAGAGAATCCTGAAAGATGGTTGCAAGAAGTGTGTGTTTCCATCCAAGACTCTTGAAATATTATAAATTCTTGGATCACTATTTTAGGAGTAAAATAAATTTAACTATTTCATTCTGCCTTGAAGAGATTAATAAAAATGATTTTCTTGGAAATAACTTAGGATTTTTTTGAAACGTACTCTCACTGTTTTTTTTCTATTCAAAACAATAAGATTAAAAATGATATAAAGGTTTATATTAAAACAGGAATGACAAGAATTTTGGCGCCGTTGGATGTTTTTTGCAAGTTTTGTTAACTTCTTCAAACTCATATGAAAAGTACAGTTCTTCAGCTGAAAATAATTTTTAGGTGGTTTGGACAATCTTTCAATTCCGTAGATTTTCATTTGAGGTTTTGTTTGTTAAAAAACGTGGTTATTTAATGAAAATTTGGCGCATTTTCGCCTCGTTTTCAAGTGTTTTGCCTTTGTTCTCGAAATTTAGGAATTTCACAAAAGTTTTTATTTTCTTCAGTGTTAATGCTAGAGTTATGATCTAGGTACAATAGCATTTTATAACTAAAAAGTTGAGAATCTAGAGTTTATAAGGCAAATTTTACTGAAATATATATATTATAAGTTTTTAAAATCTTTCCTCATTTTTGTTGTCCGCCTTCTTTGTTTATTCCGTTTTTCCAACTGATATTGGCAATTCACCGATTGAGAAGTAGAAATTTTTTAAGATTAATTGTCATGAGGTGGCATCTTAAGCGTTTTAAGGAATTTTGTACCGTTTTTTTTACTATTTCCCTTCCGTAATTTACTCCGTATGTACCGTTTCTGTTGATTTTTTACAGCAATCGGCAGTCAATTGTCAATTAACGACTATCAATATCACTGACGACTTTGTCAGCGGTTGTTTTGGTGTCAAAATTTGTGACGAACTGTTATCGGACTTTTTTCCCGATGTCAGTTTTAGCTTAAATCATGTTGTTTTATCACTGTCTTTGTTTCATATAAAAATTTTTAAATAATTGATAGATTCATCGCTTTCATTGAGTTGCTGGTTGGGGACTATGCCAGTGTCTACTTTTTGGCAAAGGATTCAGTTCCGGAGTGTTCAATATAATACTCTTACTATATGAAATTAGAATTTATGAACTTCTCACATTCTATGAATTTGGAAGTCAAATTGAAGTGATGATTTCGGAAACGCTCAAGCAAAAATTGAAGCGAAAAAGCGAGTGTTTTAGCGGCATGAAGTTTTCACTCTAGTGTTATAGCAGATTGAGATAACGGGGCGAGAACAAAGTTTTGCCTTCTCATTTGTGGTTGGTTTTATGTTTGCAAGCAGCGATTTGACTATCATTTTCACATGCTGTTTTTTTTCGTTTTTTAAAGTTTTTTTCTAAAAGACTTCCCATTTAATACATATTCCATTTTTTACGCTTCAAAAAATTTGAGTTGTATTGGGTTGCTGTGTTTTTTTTAAGATATGGTCACAGATTTTTCAACGATTTTGATCTTTCAAAACGGGATAAACAGGTAAAGCCCAGTGAGCATTAAGTTTCATTAGATGCCCAAAGTGAGTTTTAGTAGTCCTTCAAGTGTTTAGAGTGGTGCAGCTGCAGGGATGGCCTTAATTTAAAGTTAAAAGGTCATTTTTATGAGTTTTTGAGCTCGAAATGTTGCAATTTTTCAAGTACTTTGAGACTTTTTTGAGTTTTTTTTTGTTTGACTAGTATTAGGTTGAATCTTTTAAAAGTCAATGAAGGCTTTTTGCCAGACAAAATTACTTGTTATGATCAGTTAATGAGCTATATGTTTTGTTACTACAAACAGGAAAACGCAAAATGATACTAATTTTTGCATTTTTTCAAGTTTTATCAAAATTTTTCTCAATATTTAAGTTTTCCAGCTTCAGGGATCAGCGAAGCTCTTTTGAGGTTTGATAATGGAGCAATGCAAAGTTTCTAGTAATAATGGATTGGTTTTCAACATTTAATGTTGCGAATTTAAATATTTTTTGATAAAATCTTTAAATAAAACCTCAAAATTTTTTTTGAGGTTTCCTAAACTTTTGGTGAATTTTTGACATTTGTCCATTCTCAAGTGCTAGAAAACCTATTCCACTGTCTGATAGAAAATTATAGCATGGTTGTTAGTTTCAATGGATTTGTTTTCAACAATTTAACTTTTCGAATTGTAGAATTTTTTTTTATAAAATTTGCACTTTTTTTCAAGTTTTTTCAAAACATTTGTTTTTATTAAGTTTTTCTTGCCTCAGTAGCCAGGTTACCGAATCCAGTGTTTGATAATATATTAATTAATAGTTGCTTAGGGCAATTGAATGGTTTTTAACATTTTATTGGAACCAATTTCTTTTTTTTGAAATTTGAAATTTTTTCTAAAGATTATTGTCTATCAATCTTTTGAGCCAATGAATTTTTTAAGACTTGAAATTGGGTTACTGGATAGCCTATAGAGATACAGAAATGATTCTGAAGATAATTTTATCACAATTTTTGGCAACATTTCATTGAAATTTGTAATTATTTTTATTTTTTTTAGTTTTCTGGTCATTTTCGAGTTAATCGATCTTCAAGGGCCAATGAATTTTTTTCAGGTCATGTACATATAATGCAGCAACAATTTCAGAAACAAAAATTGTTCTTTAACATATTTTTGAAGTAGGTATATTTAAAGGGATCAAATTTTGCCTAAGGGGTAAAAGCTTCAAGAATTTTAGCAATGAGTAAACTTTTGTTTAGTTTGTTTGATTGTTTTAGTTTCTCAATTTTTTAAGATGATTTTTTTGTTTTGTCTGGCATTGTTCAATTGATTTGCTGGTCAGGTAAAATACTTCTAACTTTTTCGTTCAATACTTTGAATTGTTGTTCAGGACTTGTCCTGCTATGTTTCTTTAGTTAATGAAAATGCGTTGAGTATAGTTCAGGAATGTTCCTTCTTTTTATTTGTCTTCCATGTACACTAAAATTTATGCCTACTATCTAAAATAAAAAGACAGAACATTTGAAGGAATTTATTCTTTAAAACCTATAAACCATGTGACATAAAAAGGCTTTCGGTGATTTCTCTCTTGTGTTTTGATTCAAATCATTTTTGCTTATTAAATTTCTTCGGATGAACTCATGCTTAATACACTGCAGACTAGATAAAATTTGGTGAAATCAAATCTCGGGCGACGTAACTTTGGTTTCCGCACTTAAACCAGACCATATTCATAAAAGTTAATCGATTAGTTTTGATTAAAAGACTTTATAAGAAAACAACCGAAAAAAGTTTTGCAGAAAAATATTGCTATAAAAATTGGTAGTTTTCCTTATACGCTCATTCGCACGACAATCGTGTTATTTTTCATAACGAGAAAAAAAATCGTGTGCTTTTACACGAGAGAGTTTTAAAGTGGGATATAAATTTTTAAATAATCTGTTCCAACATTCATAGGGGTGTCGTTTATGAACCGTGAACAAAGTTTATGTGAAGTTTTACTACGAGAGCCGCGAAAAGTCTGCAGGAAAAACTGTACTGAACAGCCAGATAGAGCCAATGTCTTACAACCAACAATTTCGTCCAGATCAGGAGAACATTTTCACGATTTCTGTTCCACACATGAGTCTGGTCAACTTCTCTCGTATTCAAGTTGGATTTGCTGATGAGTTTTTGGGGACTCTTCACGTAGAAGACGATGATTGGGTTATAAAGAGACTGGAGATTTACGATAGCTTTTGGAATTTACATTTTTACATCTCCCGCGCCACAGAAGTCCGGATCACAAAAAGTAGTGGAATGGTAGACCTGGTTCGCTACACGAAAATCAGTCACCATGTTAGTCCACACATAAAAACTTGCAAAACACCGCCGAGCCTGTACCTAACTTTAATCAAATAGTAGTTTCGATGCCTGCAAACATTATTTACCGAAACTAGTCCAAATTAATTGCTTCTAGAAAAGCTATTTTTGTGGAAAGCAAATTTATTACAAAATTGTTTTCTGCGAACTTGCCCATTATAATTTCATTACGCCACAGAGGCATAACCCAACATTTCTCCCTTAGTCAAAATCGCTAAAAAAATATATGCACGAAATGAACAAAAATAAGAGACAAGTTTTGCACCTTTTTTCGCAAAAATGGTTATGCCAACTTTGTGAAATTGAGATACTTTAAAATTGTAAAATGGGTTACAGGTCTTGTAGCACGATTTCGCTCATATTAGGTATCTATTTTTCGCAATAAGTGTATTTCTAATCCGCAATTTACCCTAACTGAAGGCGCGCTTTTGAGCATGCAATTATGATTAAAAGCCTTATTAATTGAGCATGCAAATGTTTTTGTAGCTTTCTTAATTGAGCACGCAGCAAAAGTTTTTTAAGGTTTTAAAGTGATATAAAGGTTGAAAAAATGATGATACAAAAAACAATTGTTATGAATTGTGGTCGTTGTTGTAAATATCTGTAAGCATATGTGAAAATCGCTTCTGAATTTTTTGTTTATAAGATTTGTATTTAGAGAGAGCAGAATGGAGAGATTTTACAGAAAAAAAAAGATCTAATCCGTTTTATCCCCCCAGCCTAGTGGGCTTATGTCTTTTACGCACCCCAGGGGTCCTTTACGCACCCCAGAGGCATGTGCTATTATTTACATGGTAGCGTGATGTATAACATATACTTTGTAACTGGGGCGTAAAAAACACTGGGGGCAAACAGAATAGATCCGAAAAAATTAACAAGCAGCTGTAAAAATGTAAAAAGACGGAAAACAATATTAGACACCTATAAACCTGTAAATGGACGTATGATAAAATTGATTCAAAGATTAAGAGACACCTGTTAACTTATTAAAAGACACAAAAGATTAGTTGCGGAGTAGAGGGAATTTTCGGGAAAAAAATATTAAACAATTAAACCAGAAACAAAATTGATTATACTATCAGAAAAAAAAATGATAGACACCATTAAACCTGTAAAAAGACAAAATAAAATATTGAAAAAGAAGTCAATTGAAAAAATTCATGGTGAAGGCAATTGCGAATTACTCATTAAATCAAATTTAGCACGAAAAAAAAACAGTAATCTATTCACATGTGATTTTTCACCAAAATTTCTGTCTTCCCGATTTTATATGGTTTTTTGCGAACAAGAGGATGGATGAACTGGATAAAAAGATAACCTTCGTTTTATAGATGTGAATATTTACGGAAGTAGTGACGCGACAATCAAAAACATCATTTGATGTCAATTTAAATTTTCTTGGCCCTAATTTGAAACCGAGGAATATTTCAAAATTTACTTTATTTGTCAAATTTCATAAAATTTTCTAAAACAATGATGCTTGAATAGAAATAAAAGCCTGAAGGAAAAGCCTAAAAGCCTTTGAAGGAATACTGAGGCAACGATCAAGAATATCAGTTGAGGGTTATTTTTTCCGTTACTTTAAACTGAAACTGTGGGATTGTTCAGAAATTATATTAATTGTCAAAATTTCATGAAGTTATCTCAAAACAAGGACGCGAGAACACAAACAAAAAGCCTGAAGAACCTGAAAAACCTGAAAAGCCGAGTTAATTTGATATGGTATAATATTAACCTGTAAGCCATTTTTAATCACTTAATTGCTATCAATTAATTAGCTTTTAACCACTTTTACAGGCTCAAAAACGCGCACAGAAATTGGCTTCCATGCGGATTGTAGATTCAATGACAATTATTAGTTACATTCAGTGCTAAATAGAGTTACGTTGCGTGCGAAAAGAGATAAATAAATCGAAGAGACCCGTGATACATAGCGCTCAAAAACACAGTTTGTATCTCAGCTTGTACACAGCTTGTATCTCAATTTCTCTCTTAATTTTTAGACCATTTTTGCAAACACGGGTTGCAAAATTCCCTTAATTTTTTCCCGTTTTTGCTAAAGAGTATCTGTTTTTCGCAAAATTGTTGCAATTTCTAAGTATTAATATTGGAAAAACAAACAAGAGATACACATATCGGGCAAATTTGCCCGTGACAACTTGGGTATATCTCTGTGTCGTAATGTTCAGAAGATTAAATGATTTAGGTTGCCAACATTTGTCCTTTGAAGGTTTTTGGCGCCTCCGGGAGACTTTTTTCGTAAATCTTCTTGCCTGAAAATATGTTGTTTTTCATAATTTTGTGGGGGTTATCCACAACCTAAGTTTTAAGATTAGAGCTAAAATCATGTGTGAAAAGTAGAAAAAAGGGACACTAGGCAAATTTAGTTTAAGTGTGCTTCAAAATTGGGCAGACGTGCTCTCTTTTTTGCAAAATGTTTTTTTGCGTCTAGTGTGAAAATTTGTGACAATTTGTGGCTCGTTTGCACGCCATAAGTCAATAGTTTCCACACAAAAAGTAACTCTTTAAAAATAACTAAGATAATGTTAATTGCACCGAAAAGAAAGTAAGCCAATTGTTGATTACTTTCAGAAATTTATCGCCCGATACTATTTACAGAATAAGAGGACGTTTTTGCGATTACAGATATCATTGTTCTCTATAACAGTTAAGTCTATGAGTTGGATCTCGAGTAGTTACAAATAAAAATTGGGCATTAAAGTTTTAAAGCTTATATTACATGCTCAAAATTTTTAAAATTTACGAACGCGTATCCATGAATACTCGTGCCAAAATGTAATTCCTTTCAACGATACAAGTAACTTATTTCCACAATTTGCGTACCTGGACCCGAGTGACCTGGACCCGAGTAAATCACTACTGATTCATCATATTCCAGTAATAAAACGTTAAATCAGTACTGAATTATGTTATGGGTGGGTGGGTGGGTGTGTGGGTCGGTAGGGTCAATCTTCTAGCTGCCGAGCCACCCCACTAGGTCCTTCCCCCCCCCCCCCATTTCTGTTCTCCTTCAATCAAAACCTTCAGACGATAACTTCCTGTTACCATAAATAGTTCGAAGCTTAAACTTTTAAGTAAGTTCCATCGTCAAAAGTTGTATGTAAATTGTTGACACATTTTGGTCACTCGATCACACAAAATGCAAAAATCATTGAAACTTATCTTTTTGATTATTGGCCACGCATTGTATGCACACAACTATTTTGTCGTGGAGATCGCAGTTCAGTTTTGCCATTGAAAACAACCGATAGACTATAGAGGACAGCATAGTACTTGAGTAGTAAAACAGGCAAAACTCAAGTAGATCCAGAGGTCAACAATATATATTTCTTCTGTGTCAAACAGCTTCCCAATTTTCGCCGAAAAATAACATTTTTGTGTTATGGCGTTACAATTGTTTTGACTAGAGAGGATGCTTGAAATATTGTCTCAACGGCTACAAAACTTTTGCTTCAATTTGAGATGGAAAAGCTTTTACCCACTTCTCTGCTTGCTGATTCGTCAATTTAATTTTATGGTTTCCATTTTTCAGAGAAGATGGCCCTACAATTGTCCGGACAACTTTGAAACGGTACTCGGGATACCTGACAGATGTTACCAATATTTGCAAATCAGTAGGGGTTTCAAAGAAGCCATTGATTACTGCAAGAACAGGTGAGTTTTGGAGCTGATAAAATTAAAGCATTAGTCTGACTGGTCGATTACCTGGATGTTTAGAAAGTTGTCGGTATTCCAGTGTTGCACTTCGTTTTAATCAATCAGAAGGTCGGATTAGTGTATATTTTGTCTTGGGATCAATTTTCGGGGCCTACAAACGCAATCAATTTCTTTTTTGAAAATATGCAATGGCAGGAGCGTTAATTTTTGTTGATATATTTCAAGAAAGATGGCATCGACATATTAAAGACTAAGTATTACCAAATATATAAAAATCAAAGAATTTAATGAACATTGAGGAGAGGTGGGTCAACTATTTGTGGAAAAAAGAATTATCCAAACTTTGATTAGTAGTGTTTTCCAAACATTCATATTTTTATTCGGAATGTGAAGTATGAAGTGCTCTATAGAGAACATAAGTTGAAAAATCCATCATTACTTTCAAAGAAAACGCAGAAGGATAAAAAGGGGGAAAACCCGCTTTTAAGCAACGCGCTGGCTCAACGTCGAGAAGGTAAAACAAAAATTTGGTTCAATTTGTTTACGATTAATATTAAGAAATGTTGTTTTAGTTCGAATGCAAAAGGTCAATTGATGAGCTTGCAGCCTCAAAAGTATATTAAACTGGCGTCAGAGCATTTCCGAGTTGAAAAAGGTACATCAATCAATCTCATAACTGCTTTAAGGTTCATTTTCAAGGAATAAATTCAAACAATTTTTTATGAAAATGGCAAACAATGAACTTCAGCTGCCTCCGAAACAATTCGACTTATTTTCTCAAGTTTCTTTCCTTTGTTCCCATTTCAATAAATCCTTAGCATGAACAACATCAGAAGTCTCAAGTTCTCCTGATGACAACAGAAAGATATCTTTTGAGATCTAGCAAGATAGCTGTGTTGAAAATTTATCTTAAAAGTAAGAACTTGCGAAGCTCGTCTTGAAAAAAAAAGAATTTGCAAGATCAAAAGATATATTGCAATTTTTCTACGGATGTGCTGAATTTGCGCTGAAACTTTTTAAGAAATGCGCTGAAAAAAGTGCTGAAACTTTTGCAAGAGTTGTACTCAAAATGTGCTGAAATTATGTAAGAAGCGCATTTCAGCGCAATCGGCGCTTTTCTTACATAATTTCAGCGCATTCAGCGCACTTTTTACAAAAAAAATGCGCTGAAACGGCTCTGACATCTCGATCCGGGAAGATCGTGCAACATGGAAGCTTATCTTGCCAAATAAGTCAAGTGCGTTCCCATCTCGCTAATTCAATTGTTCATTCAATCATTTGATCTGTCATATGGAGCAGAAATTGTGCGATAATTATTTTGTTTTACCATAATTATTTGTGCAATTCTTTGTAGTTTATAAGAGACACATTGTGACCAAAACCGATCAAGCACTTTGAATAAAGGATACGGACTGAACAACTGTTTAAAATTTGTTTCTTTTCTCCTTTCGTTTCTCAAGAATTTATGAGCATCCCCTAGTCATGAGTGAATTTAAAACTTGCAAGATTCTTGCAAGAATCTTGCAAGATATCAATCAAGGCAAAAAAATAAATCGGGGTACAAATGTTTTAGGAAACATCTTTGAAGCAAACTTTTGTTTATTAAACAAATTACAAAACCGAATTCAATGAAAAAAAAATTCGCTCGGATTCAAAAACTTGCAAGAATCTTGCAAGAATCTTGCAAGTTTTTGAATTCTGGAAAATTTTTTTGTGTGTAATTGGTGGCTGAAACTAACTGAAACCCAAATGAAATGACTGATATCAGTTTTTCTGATCAGCAAATCTGAACTTAATTGACTTTTTTTGAACACGCCTTTTGAATGTGAAATCTTGCAAGAATCTTGCAAGTTTCTTGCAAGATTTTGAATTCAAAATTAGATTTCCGGCAAATAACTAGAGACAACTTGAGGCAATCAAATCAGTCTTTTTAAAGTTCAATTTACCTAATTTAAGACAAAAACACTTTCAATCTCTTTCTCATTTTTTTTAAAAATAATTATTTTTAGAGAAACAAACATTTTTTGGAATTTTTTTGTTACTGATCCTATCGGTAATTTAGCTCGTTTTTGTTGTCGTAAAAATTCCCGATTATTTATGGTGCCGTCTAAATATCTTCCTATTGAGATT
Source organism: Convolutriloba macropyga (assembly GCF_964194025.1). NCBI lineage: Eukaryota > Metazoa > Xenacoelomorpha > Acoela > Convolutidae > Convolutriloba > Convolutriloba macropyga. The sequence continues at coordinate 18,158,145 of NC_134476.1, read as the reverse complement.
TTAATAAACGTTTATGATGCCTTCAGTTGATAGCTATTGGTGTTAATGTCCTTGAAGTTTTTTTATTCAAAAAATGTTGGTGTGTTTTTGAAGTTCCATATTTTTGTTCTTCTTTCATTGGATTTATAGTTTAGTCATCATATAAAAAAAATTGAATTTAACTTTCTAGTAAATCAAACATCAGCTCCGTTTTTGATCTTATGCAAGTAATGTTTCTTTTTAAGTACGAAGAGAAAACAACAGTCGGATTTTTTTTATTACTGATTTTTCACAATGTACCACAACAAACTAATTGTACAAAACGATATATTAGTTCATTCAACCAATCCCTAAATCATCACTTAGCAAGAAAAAAAATGGTGTCAAAAAGTTGTCGTTTCGGTTTTACGGTGCTTCTAATAATTCTTGTTCGAGTTGTTTTTTGTCAAATCAAACGAAACAACCCGGTCTCTAGGGCGATGTGGGAATTTTTTCCAATTTCGCAGTGGAGGTTTTTGGTGTTCAATACCGACTCAGTGGACTTCAATTGGGTTCAAAATTGTCCACGTGGCAATGTTTTGGGTCGTTTTGCCAGAAATGGATGTCTCCCATTAGCCCAAAAATTGCGGTACGCTTCATGCGTTTGACAATTTCTCCAAAACTACTGTACCAAATGTACGGGCACTGTCGCGTTTTGTTGATCGTAAACTTTCATTGCATGCAGTTTTTAGTTGGTTTATCAAATAGGCCTAATCAATAATTTATTGGTGTTTAAATTTGAAAAAATGAAGTAAAAACTATATTTTTGGGGCAGCTTAATGTTTCTGACGATTTTTCCTGAACTACTCTGCCAATTTGGCAGGTCATAGTCGCTTTTTGTTGATTGTAAGCATTGCAACGGTCTGCAGCATTTAATTGTTGTCTAAAATGTCCTGCTCAGAACGTTATTAAGCTGTAAATTTCAAAAATTAAAAAAAAATCATTTTTTAAATGTTTTTCAGTACTGATGTAGTTTTTCTTCTAATTGGTTTATTGTTGCTGCAAATTGTGTTATTTAGGCGTTGCTATGGTCCTTGAAGTTTCTCAAATCCTTCGTTTTTGGGAATTCATTCTTTTTTCATTCTTTTCGAATTCATGAAATTATTGTTTGAGTTCTTTTTTATCAAAACACACAAAACATCCTGGCCTTTAGGGGGAGGTGGAAATTTTTTCCCACTTCGCAGTAGAGGTTTTGGTTGTTCAGTAACTACTGAGTGGACTTGAATTGCGTTCAGGTTTGTCTATGTAGCACCATTTTTATCCGTTTTGCAAGATTTTGCGTGATATTGGGCTCTCCCAATAGCCAAAAAATTGGAGTACGATTCATGTCATCAATGATTTCTCCAAAAACACTGTACCAAATTGTACGGGAATAGTCGCATTTTATGAACACTGAACTATTCGTGCTTGCTGTGTACAGGTGGTTTCTCAAATCGGCCTAATCAAAAAGTTATTAATGTTTAAATTTGAAAAAATTGAAGTAAAAATTATAATTTCGGGGGCACGCTTTTTGTTTCTGACTATTTTTCCTGAACTACTCCGTCAATTTGGCCGGTCATAGTCTCCTTTTGTTGACTGTGAGCTTTATAAAGGTCTGCAGTCTTTAATTGTTTTCTAAAATGTTCTGCAGAGAATAATTTAAAGCTGTAATTTTTAAAAATTAAAAAAAAATATTGATGTTCTAAATGTTTTTAGTACTGATGTAGTTTCTCTTCTAATTTGGGTTATTGTTGCTTGCAAATTCTGTCATTTAGTCTTTTCTTCGGTTGATGAAGCTTTTCGAATCCTTGATTTTTGGGAATTCAACAATTTTTCATTTTTTTGCGAAATCGTGAAATTCTTGTTAGAGTTCTCAAATCACACAAAACACCCTGGCCTTTAGAGCGTGGTGGGATTTTTCCCACTCCGCAGTAAGGGTCTTGGATGTTCATAACTACTGACTGGACTCAAATTGCGTTCAGTATTGTCAACGTGGCACCATTTTCAGCCATTCTGCTTAATTGTTTGAGAAGTTGGTGTCTCCCATTAGAACAAAATGCGGGGGTACGCTTGATGCGTTTGCCGATTCCTCCCAAACTGCTAAACCAAATTAGACGGGCATTGTTGCATTTTGTTGCTCCTAAACACCCCTTGATTGCAGTGTTTCTTGGTCTCTCAAGTCGGCCTAATGAAGAAATTGGAGGAAGGAAACTGTTTTATCACATTGAAAAAGGAACTTAATGTTTTGTACTTTTTCGATTTTCTCATTCACTTTTTGACCAAAACGAGTGATTAATAGCCTAATTTGTTGCTTTTGAGACGTTTGTTTCTAGAATGGCTAGTCACAGTCCTGAAAATTTTCCTTAGAACTGTTATTCAATGATGAATGCGGAAAAACAAATCTCTTCTCAAATTTTATGGCTGAAGTGGTGTTTTGCGCAATTGAACAAGTTTTTCGGCGTGCGTTTTGTGTTTTCTAGGCACTATTTAGGTTGTTGAAGCTATTTGTATCAAACAATGGGATTAAATCAACAATTTTTCTTTTTTCACGATTTCATCAAATTTCAGTGGATGTTGTTTTATGTCAAAACATACAAAACTTCATAACCTTCATGGTGAGGTGGGAAATTTTTTCCCACCTCACCATGAAGGTTTGCCGTGACCTAGAACATGGAAGTGGGCCAGAATTACACCCACAAATACGCCGGGAACACTGTTTCACGTTGTTTTTACGTCGGTTCCGGAGATCTTGGGCTTCGATTTAAGCCCAAAAAATGGGGTACAGAACAGTATTTTGTTAATATTTTCTAAAGTACTGGACCAAATCAATTGGGAGTAGTCGCATTTTGTTGACACTGAACCCTTCTTGCTTGCAGTGTTTAGTTGGTTTCCCAAATCGGCCTAATCAAAAAGTTATTAATGTTCAAAGTTGAAATAGGTCGAATTTTCGGGCTATTTTGGGTGACCCAAATTTCGGTACAACAAAACACGCGATTTACCCAACAAGTGTTAGTGTTTCAGAATCCTCAGTTAGTGGGGAGTAACCCCATATATATTTTATATAGCATTTTCTGTAGTTGAGGTGGTCAATTTTCACTCTGCAAAGCGGTCACCTCGCTTTTCTAGGCATTTGGTACGGTACCTTATAATTGCTATAACTCTTCGAAGAATGTACCAATTGTGCTCATTTTTTAATATGATGCGTATCTCAAGCAGTGCTACAAACTGTATCAAAGAGGTTTGTTTTGGTTGGGCCGTTTTAGAGAAATTGGCCAGTAAACTTGCCGTCGATTTTAGCCCCAGAAGCGGTTGACACCATCCGTTGACACCATTGACACCAGTTTTGATGCTTTAAATTTTGTTACTTCAGGTTACAAAATTAGTGTTCTGAATAGCCCGTCTAATGTAGATTCTGAATATGTATAGTTTATATAGCGTTTTATGATGTTTAGATGTTCAATTTTAGCTCTGAAGGTGATGCATCTCTCCTTTAAGGTCATTTGGTACGGTACATATTTTTTGCTATAACTCCTTGAAGAGTGCACCGATTGGGCTCATTTTTTAATATGACGCGTGTCTCAAGCAGTGCTACAATTGGTACTAAGGGCGTTTGTTTTTGTTTAGCCTTTTTCGAGAAATTGGCCAGGAAAAGTGACCCCAGTTTTATCTCCTGAGGAGAGAAGCACTACCTTGAGTACGTTATTTAACTTGTTATATCTTGATTTAGACTACAATTTTCAGTGTTTCAGATTCGTGTGTTAGTGGAGAGTATGTATATATGTTTTTATTATTCATTATTCCGAAATTTTAATGATTTTTATAGCGAACTGTGGTCGGACCAGGTCCCATATTGGTCATTGGTACGGTACCTTAATTTTGAAATATCTCCTCGTAGAGAGAACCGATTATTTCGGATCTGTTTCCTGATTTGAACTCACCATGAGCCGTACTTTAACTCCTGTAAATTTCGTGTAATTTCGTTCAGGCGTTATTGAGAAATTAATGTGTATTTTAGCTAAACGTCAGTCGTTTTGGGTCAATTTTGGACTTTGGTTCCGCACTTAATTTCGCTAATAACTCGTCGTAGTGCAAACCGATTTTGGATCTGTTTGTTGATTTGAACTCACCATGAGCCGTACTTTAATTCCTGTAAATTTGGTGTAATTTCTTTCAGTCGTTTTTGAGAAATTGGCCTTGAAACATACGGTCATTTTTACTTATTAGTACGCTTCATGATTGTACTTCAAAACCTTAATTATTTCAGATTGATTGTAAAATAATTGACTGAAACTGGTCAAACAAGTTCTCCTCAAATTGTGCAACACAGAAACGCATCGTGATACGTGAGTTAACTTCAAATACTACACCTCTTAATCGGAAAATAGGCCTATTTTAGCTTCAGAAGCGTATTTTTATTATGAGTTGGAGTGCAAAGTGTTGTACTCCCATAGCAAGGCAAAGGTTTTTAGTAGTTGAGCTCACAAGGTAATGTGCTGAGCACAGAATGTTCTAGACGTTTAATTTGGCTTGTGCTGTCACCCAAAAATTTGGGGGAACGGACCAATAGTGTGGTCGGTCTGGTGTAGTAGTAGTAGTAGTAGTTGCTTCTGGTGTAGAAGCGCTAAATTTCTTATAGGTCGATGATCTCTGGTTTGGTAGTCTGGTTTGGTGTATTTGGTCGGTCTGGTGTAGTAGTAGTACTAGTAGTAGTGCTACGTAGTAGTAGTAGTAGTACTCGTAGTTGTGTCTGGCTCAAAAACGCGCTATATAGTGTTTCAACATAAATCGCTTTTCAACCTTGTCAAGGACTTATTCAAATGAATTGAGGGTCTAGGGAGGATTGTCACTGTCCGAGTACAGTCTGAGGGGGAAAGAATTTTTGACCTAGGTGGTATACGGAAAGAGTACTTGATACGTTGTCAAATTTCGCGCTCAAAAACGCTCTATATAGTGTTTCAACATAAATCGCTTTTCAACCTAGTCAAGGACTTATACAAATGACTTGAGGGTCTAGTGAGGAGTGTCACTGTCCGAGTAGAGTCTGAGAGGGAAAGAATTTTTGACCTAGGTGGAATACGAAAAGAGTACTTGATACGTTGTCAAATTTCGCGCTCAAAAACGCTCTATATAGTGTTTCAACATATATCGCTTTTCAACCTAGTCAAGGACTTATTCAAATGACTTGAGGGTCTAGTGAGGAGTGTCACTGTCCGAGTACAGTCTGAGAGGGAAAGAATTTTTGACCTAGGTGGTATACGAAAAGAGTACTTGATACGTTGTCAAATTTCGCGCTAAAAAAACGCTCTATATAGGTTTTCAACATAAATCGCTTTTCAACCTAGTCAAGCACTTACTCAAATGACTTGAGGGTCTAGTGAGGAGTGTCGCTGTCCGAGTACAGTCTGAGAGGGAAAGAATTTTTGACCTAGGTGGTATACGAAAAAAGTACTTGATACGTTGTCAAATTTCGCGCTCAAAAACTCGCTATATAGTGTTTCAACATAAATCGCTTTTCAACCTTGTCAAGGACTTATTCAAATGAATTGAGGGTCTAGGGAGGAGTGTCACTGTCCGAGTAAAGTCTGAGGGGGAAAGAATTTTTGACCTAGGTGGTATACGAAAAGAGTACTTGATACGTTGTCAAATTTCGCGCTCAAAAACGCTCTATATAGTGTTTCAACATAAATCGCTTTTCAACCTAGTCAAGCACTTATTCAAATGACTTGAGGGTCTAGGGAGGAGTGTCACTGTCCGAGTAAAGTCTGAGGGGGAAAGAATTTTTGACCTAGGTGGTATACGAAAAAAGTACTTGATACGTTGTCAAATTTCGCGCTCAAAAACTCGCTATATAGTGTTTCAACATAAATCTCTTTTCAACCTTGTCAAGGACTTATTCAAATGAATTAAGGATCTAGGGAGGAGTGTCACTGTCCGAGTAAAGTCTGAGGGAAAAAAATTTTTGACCTAGGTGGTATACGAAAAGAGTACTTGATACGTTGTCAAATTTCGCGCTAAAAAAAAAACGCTCTATATAGTGTTTCAACATAAATCGCTTTCCAACCTAGTCAAGGACTTATTCAAATGAATTGAGGGTCTAGTGAGGAGTGTCACTGTCCGAGTACAGTCTGAGGGGGAAAATTTTTTGACCTAGGTGGTATACGAAAAGAGTACTTGATACGTTGTCAAATTTCGCGCTCAAAAACGCTCTATATAGTGTTTCAACGTAAATCGCTTTTCAACCTAGTCAAGGACTTATTCAAATGACTTGAGGGTCTAGTGAGGAGTGTCACTGTCCGAGTACAGTCTGAGAGGGAAAGAATTTTTGACCGAGGTGGTATACGAAAAGAGTACTTGATACGTTGTCAAGTTTCGCGCTCAAAAACGCTCTATATAGTGTTTCAACATAAATCGCTTTTCAGCCTAGTCAAGCACTTATTCAAATGACTTGAGGGTCTAGTGAGGAGTGTCGCTGTCCGAGTACAGTCTGAGAGGAAAAGAATTTTTGATCTAGGTGGTATACGAAAAAAGTACTTGATACGTTGTCAAATTTCGCGCTCAAAAACTCGCTATATAGTGTTTCAACATAAATCGCTTTTCAACCTTGTCAAGGACTTATTCAAATGAATTGAGGGTCTAGGGAGGAGTGTCACTGTCCGATTACAGTCTGAGGGGGAAAGAATTTTCGACCTAGGTCGTATACGAAAAGAGTACTTGATAGGTTGTCAAATTTCGCGCTAAAAAAAACGCTCTATATAGTGTTTCAACATTAATCGCTTTTCAACCTAGTCAAGGACTTATTCAAATGACTTGAGGGTCTAGTGAGGAGTGTCACTGTCCGAGTACAGTCTGAGAGGGAAAGAATTTTTGACCGAGGTGGTATACGAAAAGAGTACTTGATACGTTGTCAAATTTCGCGCTCAAAAACGCTCTATATAGTGTTTCAACATAAATCGCTTTTCAACCTAGTCAAGCACTTATTGAAATGACTTGAGGGTCTAGTGAGGAGTGTCACTGTCCGATTAAAGTCTGAGAGGGAAAGAAATTTTGACCTAGGTGGTATACGAAAAAAGTACTCGGTACGTTGTCAAATTTCGCGCTCAAAAACGCTCTATATAGTGTTTCAACATAAATCGCTTTTCAGCCTAGTCAAGCACTTATTCAAATGACTTGAGGGTCTAGTGAGGAGTGTCGCTGTCCCAGTACAGTCTGAGAGGGAGAGAATTTTTGATCTATGTGGTATACGAAAAAAGTACTTGATACGTTGTCAAATTTCGCGCTCAAAAATTCGCTATATAGTGTTTCAACATAAATCGCTTTTAAACCTTGTCAAGGACTTATTCAAATGAATTGAGGGTCTAGTGAGGAGTGTCACGGTCCGAGTACAGTGTGAAAGGGGAAAGAATTTTTGACCTAGGTGGTATACGAAAAGAGTACTTGATAGGTTGTCAAATTTCGCGCTAAAAAAACGCTCTATATAGTGTTTCAACATAAATCGCTTTTCAACCTAGTCAAGGACTTATTCAAATGACTTGAGGGTCTAGTGAGGAGTGTCACTGTCCAAGTACAGTCTGAGAGGGAAAGAATTTTTGACCGAGGTGGTATACGAAAAGAGTACTTGATACGTTGTCAAATTTCGCGCTCAAAAACGCTCTATATAGTGTTTCAACATAAATCGCTTTTCAACCTAGTCAAGGACTTATTCAAATGACTTGAGGGTCTAGTGAGGAGTTTCACTGTCCGAGTACAGTCTGAGAGGGAAAGAATTTTTGACCGAGGTGGTATACGAAAAGATTACTTGATACGTTGTCAAATTTCGCGCTCAAAAACGCTCTATATAGTGTTTCAACATAAATCGCTTTTCAGCCTAGTCAAGAGCTTATTCAAATGACTTGAGGGTCTAGTGAGGAGTGTCGCTGTCCGAGTACAGTCTGAGAGGAAAAGAATTTTTGATCTAGGTGGTATACGAAAAAAGTACTTGATACGTTGTCAAATTTCGCGCTCAAAAACTCGCTATATAATGTTTCAACATAAATCGCTTTTCAACCTTGTCAAGGACTTATTCAAATGAATTGAGGGTCTAGGGAGGAGTGTCACTGTCCGAGTACAGTCTGAGGGGGAAAGAATTTTCGACTTAGGTCGTATACGAAAAGAGTACTTGATAGGTTGTCGAATTTCGCGCTAAAAAAAACGCTCTATATAGTGTTTCAACATAAATCGCTTTTCAACCTAGTCAAGGACTTATTCAAATGACTTGAGGGTCTAGTGAGGAGTGTCACTGTCCGAGTACAGTCTGAGAGGGAAAGAATTTTTGACAGAGGTGGTATACGAAAAGAGTACTTGATACGTTGTCAAATTTCGCGCTCAAAAACGCTCTATATAGTGTTTCAACATAAATCGCTTTTCAACCTAGTCAAGCACTTATTGAAATGACTTGAGGGTCTAGTGAGGAGTGTCGCTGTCCGAGTACAGTCTGAGAGGGAAAGAATTTTTGACCTAGGTGGTACACGAAAAAAGTACTTGATACGTTGTCAAATTTCGCGCTCAAAAACTCGCTATATAGTGTTTCAACATAAATCGCTTTTCAACCTTGTCAAGGACTTATTCAAATGAATTGAGGGTCTAGGGAGGAGTGTCACTGTCCGAGTAAAGTCTGAGGGGGAAAAATTTTTGACCTAGGTGGTATATGAAAAGAGTATATGATACGTTGTCGAATTTCGCGCTAAAAAAAACGCTCTATATATTGTTTCAACATAAATCGCTTTTCAACCTAGTCAAGGACTAATTCAAATGACTTGAGGGTCTAGGGAGGAGTGTCACTGTCCGATTAAAGTCTGAGAGGGAAAGAAATTTTGACCTAGGTGGTATACGAAAAAAGTACTTGATACGTTGTCAAATTTCGCGCTAAAAAAAAACGCTCTATATAGGTTTTCAACATAAATCGCTTTTCAACCTAGTCAAGGACTTATTCAAATGACTTGAGGGTCTAGTGAGGAGTGTCACTGTCCGAGTACAGTCTGAGAGGGAAAGAATTTTTGACCTAGGTGGTATACGAAAAGAGTACTTGATACGTTGTCAAATTTCGCGCTAAAAAAAACGCTCTATATAGGTTTTCAACATAAATCGCTTTTCAACCTAGTCAAGGACTTATTCAATGAATTGAGGGTCTAGTGAGGAGTGTCACTGTCCGAGTACAGTCTGAGGGGGAAAAAATTTTTGACCTAGGTGGTATACGAAAAGAGTACTTGATACGTTGTCAAATTTCGCGCTCAAAAACGCTCTATATAGTGTTTCAACATAAATCGCTTTTCAACCTAGTCAAGGACTTATTCAAATGACTTGAGGGTCTAGTGAGGAGTGTCACTGTCCGAGTACAGTCTGAGAGGGAAAGACTTTTTGACCGAGGTGGTATACGAAAAGAGTACTTGATACGTTGTCAAATTTCGCGCTCAAAAACGCTCTATATAGTGTTTCAACATAAATCGCTTTTCAACCTAGTCAAGCACTTATTCAAGTGACTTGATGGTCTAGTGAGGAGTGTCGCTGTCCGAGTACACTCTGAGAGGGAAAAAATTTTTGACCTAGGTGGTATACGAAAAAAGTACTTGATACGTTGTCAAATTTCGCGCTCAAAAACTCGCTATATAGTGTTTCAACATAAATCGCTTTTCAAACTTGTCAAGGACTTATTCAAATGAATTGAGGGTCTAGGGAGGAGTGTCACTGTCCGAGTACAGTCTGAGGAGGAACGAATTTTTGACCTAGGTGGTATACGAAAAGATTACTCGATACGTTGTCAAATTTCGCGCTAAAAAAAACGCTCTATAGTGTTTCAACATAAATCACTTTTCAACCTAGTCAAGGACTTATTCAAATGACTTGAGGGTCTAGTGAGGAGTGTCACTGTCCGAGTACAGTCTGAGAGGGAAAGAATTTTTGACCTAGGTGGTATACGAAAGGAGTACTTGATACGTTATCAAATTTCGCGCTCAAAAACGCTCTATATAGTGTTTCAACATAAATCGCTTTTCAACCTAGTCAAGCACTTATTCAAATGACTTGAGGGTCTAGTGAGGAGTGTCGCTGTCCAATTACAGTCTGAGAGGGATAGAATTTTTGACCTAGGTGGTATACAAAAAAAGTACTTGATACGTTGTCAAATTTCGCGCTCAAAACTCGCTATATAGTGTTTCAACATAAATCGCTTTTCAACCTTGTCAAGGACTTATTCAAATGACTTGAGGGTCTAGTGAGGAGTGTCACTGTCCGAGTACAGTCTGAGAGGGAAAGAATTTTTGACCTAGGTGGTATACGAAAAAGGTACTTGATGCGTTGTCAAATTTCGCGCTCAAAAACTCGCTATTTAGTGTTTCAACATAAATCGCTTTTCAACCTAGTCAAGGACTTGTTCAAATGAATTGAGGGTCTAGGGAGGAGTGTCACTGTCCGAGTACAGTCTGAGGAGGAAAGAATTTTTGACCTAGGTGGTATTCGAAAAAAGAACTTGATTTGTTGTCAAATTTCGCGCTCAAAAACTCGCTATATAGTGTTTCAAAATAAATCGCTTTTCAACCTAGTCAAGGACTTATTCAAATGAATCGAGGGTCTAGGGAGGAGTGTCACTGTCCGAGTACAGTCTGAGGGGGAAAAAGTTTTTGACCTAGGTGGTATACAAAAAAAGTACTCGATACGTTGTCAAATTTCGCGCTCAAAAACGCGCTATATAGTGTTTCAACATAAATCGCTTTTCAACCTAGTCAAGGACTTATTCAAATGAATTTAGGGTCTAGGGAGGAGTGTCACTGTCCGAGTACAGTCTGAGGGGGAGAGAATTTTTGACCTAGGTGGTATACGAAAAAAGTACTTGATACTTTGTCAAATTTCGCGCTCAAAAACTCGCTATATAGTGTTTCAACAGAAATCGCTTTTCAACCTAGTCAAGGACTTATTCAAATGAATTGAGGGTCTAGGGAGGAGTGTCACTGTCCGAGTACAGTCTGAGGGAGAAAGAATTTTTGACCTAGGTGGTATTCGAAAAAAAGAACTTGATACGTTGTCAAATTTCGCGCTCAAAAACTCGCTATATAGTGTTTCAACATAAATCGCTTTTCAACCTAGTCAAGGGACTTATTCAAATGAATCGAGGGTCTAGGGAGGAGTGTCACTGTACGAGTACAGTCTGAGGGGGAAAGAGTTTTTGACCTAGGTGGTATACAAAAAAAGTACTCGATACGTTGTCAAATTTCGCGCTCAAAAACGCGCTATATAGTGTTTCAACATAAATCGCTTTTCAACCTAGTCAAGGACTTATTCAAATGAATTTAGTGTCTAGGGAGGAGTGTCACTGTCCGAGTACAGTCTGAGGGTGAAAGAATTTTTGACCTAGGTGGTATACGAAAAAAGAACTTGATACGTTGTCAAATTTCGCGCTCAAAAACTCGCTATATAGTGTTTCATTATAAATCGCTTTTCAACCTAGTCAAGGATTTATTCAAATGAATTGAGGGTCTAGGGAGGAGTGTCACTGTCCGAGTACAGTCTGAGGGGGAAAGAATTTTTGACCAAGGTGGTATACAAAAAAAGTACTCGATACGTTGTCAAATTTCGCGCTCAAAAACGCGCTATATAGTGTTTCAACATAAATCGCTTTTCAACCTAGTCAAGGACATATTCAAAAGAATTGAGGGTCTAGGGAGGAGTGTCACTGTCCGAGTACAGTCTGAGGGGGAAAGAATTTTTGACCTAGGTGGTATACGAAAAAAGTACTTGATACGTTGTCAAATTTCGCGCTCAAAAACTCGCTATATAGTGTTTCAACATAAATCGCTTTTCAACCTAGTCAAGGACTTATTCAAATGAATTGAGGGTCTAGGGAGGAGTGTCACTGTCCGAGTACAGACTGAGGGGGAAAGAATTTTTGACCTAGGTGGTATTCGAAAAAAGAACTTGATACGTTGTCAAATTTCGCGCTAAAAAACTCGCTATATAGTGTTTCAACATAAATCGCTTTTCAACCTAGTCAAGGACTTGTTCAAATGAATCGAGGGTCCAGGGAGGAGTGTCACTGTCCGAGTACAGTCTGAGGGGGAAAGAGTTTTTGACCTAAGTGGTATACAAAAAAATTACTCGATACGTTGTCAAATTTCGCGCTCAAAAACGCGCTATATAGTGTTTCAACATAAATCGCTTTTCAACCTAGTCAAGGACTTATTCAAATGAATTTAGGGTGTAGGGAGGAGTTTCACTGTCCGAGTACAGTCTGAGGGTGAAAGAATTTTTGACCTAGATGGTATACGAAAAAAGAACTTGATACGTTGTCAAATTTCGCGCTCAAAAACTCGCTATATAGTGTTTCAACATAAATCGCTTTTCACTTTAGTCAAGGACTTATTCAAATGAATTGAGGGTCTAGGGAGGAGTGTCACTGTTCGAGTACAGACTGAGGGGGAAAGAATTTTTGACCTAGGTGGTATACGAAAAAAGTACTTGATACGTTGTCAAATTTCGCGCTCAAAAACTCGCTATATAGTGTTTCAACATAAATCATTTTCAACCTAGTCAAGGACTTATTCAAATGAATTGAGGGTCTAGTGAGGAGTGTCACTGTCCGAGTACAGTCTGAGGGGGAAAGAAATTTTGACCTAGGTGGTATACGAAAAAAGTACTTGATACGTTGTCAAATTTCGCGCTCAAAAACTCGCTATATAAGGTTTCAACATAAATCGCTTTTCAACCTAGTCAAGGACTTATTCAAATGAATTGAGGGTCTAGTGAGGAGTGTCACTGTCCGAGTACAGTCTGAGGGGGAAAGAAATTTTGACCTAGGTGGTATACGAAAAAAGTACTTGATACGTTGTCAAATTTCGCGCTCAAAAACTCGCTATATAGTGTTTCAACATAAATCGCTTTTCAACCTAGTGAAGGACTTATTCAAATGAATTGAAGGTCTAGTGAGGAGTGTCACTGTCCGAGTACAGACTGAGGGGGAAAGAATTTTTGACCTAGGTGGTATACGAAAAAAGTACTTGATACGTTGTCAAATTTCGCGCTCAAAAACTCGCTATATAGTGTTTCAACATAAATCGCTTTTCAACCTAGTCAAGGACTTATTCAAATGAATTGAGGGTCTAGTGAGGAGTGTCACTGTCCGAGTACATTCTGAGGGGGAAAGAAATTTTGACCTAGGTGGTATACGAAAAAAGTACTTGATACGTTGTCAAATTTCGCGCTCAAAAACTCGCTATATAGTGTTTCAACATAAATCGCTTTTCAACCTAGTCAAGGACTTATTCAAATGAATTGAGGGTCTAGGGGGGAGTGTCACTGTCCGAGTACAGTCTGAGGGGGAAAGAGTTTTTGACCTAGGTGGTATACAAAAAAAGTACTCGATACGTTGTCAAGTTTCGCGCTCAAAAACGCGCTATATAGTGTTTAAACATAAATCGCTTTTCAACCTAGTCAAGTACTTATTCAAATGAATTAAGGGTCTAGGGAGGAGTGTCACTGTCCGAGTACAGTCTGAGGGAGAAAGAATTTTTGACCTAGGTGGTATACGAAAAAAGTACTTGATACGTTGTCAAACTTCGCGCTCAAAAACTCGCTATAGTGTTTCAACATAAATCGCTTTTCAACCTAGTCAAGGACTTATTCAAATGAATTGAGGGTCTAGTGAGGAGTGTCACTGTCCGAGTACAGACTGAGGGGGAAAGAATTTTTGACCTAGGTGGTATACGAAAAAAATACTTGATACGTTGTCAAATTTCGCGCTCAAAAACTCGCTATATAGTGTTTCAACATAAATCGCTTTTCAACCTAGTCAAGGACTTATTCAAATGAATTGAGGGTCTAGGGGGGAGTGTCACTGTCCGAGTACAGTGTGAGGGGGAAAGAGTTTTTGACCTAGGTGGTATACAAAAAAAGTACTCGATACGTTGTCAAGTTTCGCGCTCAAAAACGCGCTATATAGTGTTTCAACATAAATCGCTTTTCAACCTAGTCAAGGACTTATTCAAATGAATTGAGGGTCTAGTGAGGAGTGTCACTGTCCCAGTACAGACTGAGGGGGAAAGAATTTTTGACCTAGGTGGTATACGAAAAAAGTACTTGATACGTTGTCAAATTTCGCGCTCAAAAACTCGCTATAGTGTTTCAACATAAATCGCTTTTCAACCTAGTCAAGGACTTATTCAAATGAATTGAGGGTCTAGTGAGGAGTGTCACTGTCCCAGTACAGACTGAGGGGGAAAGAATTTTTGACCTAGGTGGTATACGAAAAAAGTACTTGATACGTTGTCAAATTTCGCGCTCAAAAACTCGCTATAGTGTTTCAACATAAATCGCTTTTCAACCTAGTCAAGGACTTATTCAAATGAATTGAGGGTCTAAGGGGGAGTGTCACTGTCCGAGTACAGTGTGAGGGGGAAAGAGTTTTTGACCTAGGTGGTATACAAAAAAAGTACTCGATACGTTGTCAAGTTTCGCGCTCAAAAACGCGCTATATAGTGTTTCAACATAAATCGCTTTTCAACCTAGTCAAGGACTTATTCAAATGAATTGAGGGTCTAGTGAGGAGTGTCACTGTCCCAGTACAGACTGAGGGGGAAAGAATTTTTGACCTAGGTGGTATACGAAAAAAGTACTTGATACGTTGTTAAATTTCGCGCTCAAAAACTTGCTATAGTGTTTCAACATAAATCGCTTTTCAACCTAGTCAAGGACTTATTCAAATGAATTGAGGGTCTAGTGAGGAGTGTCACTGTCCCAGTACAGACTGAGGGGGAAAGAATTTTTGACCTAGGTGGTATACGAAAAAAGTACTTGATACGTTGTCAAATTTCGCGCTCAAAAACTCGCTATATAGTGTTTCAACATAAATCGCTTTTCAACCTAGTCAAGGACTTATTCAAATGAATTGAGGGTCTAGGGAGGAGTGTCACTGTCCGAGTAAAGTCTGAGGGGGAAAGAGTTTTTGACCTAGGTGGTATACAAAAAAAGTACTCGATACGTTGTCAAATTTCGCGCTCAAAAACGCGCTATATAGTGTTTCAACATAAATCGCTTTTCAACCTAGTCAAGGACTTATTCAAATGAATTGAGGGTCTAGGGAGGAGTGTCACTGTCCGAGTACAGTCTGAGGGGGAAAAATTTTTGACCTAGGTGGTATACGAAAAAAGTACTTGATACGTTGTCAAATTTCGCGCTCAAAAACTCGCTATAGTGTTTCAACATAAATCGCTTTTCAACCTAGTCAAGGACTTATTCAAATGAATTGAGGGTCTAGTGAGGAGTGTCACTGTCCGAGTACAGTCTGAGGGGGAAAGAATTTTTGACCTAGGTGGTATCCGAAAAAAGTACTTGATACGTTGTCAAATTTCGCGCTCCGAAACTCGCTATATAGTGTTTCAACATAAATCGCTTTTCAACCTAGTCAAGGACTTATTCAAATGAATTGAGGGTCTAGGGAGGAGTGTCACTGTCCGAGTACTGTCTGAGGGGAAAGAATTTTTGAACTAGGTGGTATACGAAAAAAGTACTTGATACGTTGTCAAATTTCGCGCTCAAAAACTCGCTATATAGTGTTTCAACATAAATCGCTTTTCA
The DNA here is from genome assembly GCF_964194025.1 of Convolutriloba macropyga. NCBI lineage: Eukaryota > Metazoa > Xenacoelomorpha > Acoela > Convolutidae > Convolutriloba > Convolutriloba macropyga. Next base: position 18,142,551 of record NC_134476.1, on the reverse strand, counting down.
ACCTAGTCAAGGACTTATTCAAATGAATTGAGGGTCTAGTGAGGAGTGTCACTGTCCGAGTACAATCTGAGGGGGAAAGAATTTTTGACCTAGGTGGTGTTCGAAAAAAGTACTTGATACGTTGTCAAATTTCGCGCTCAAAAACTCGCTATATAGTGTTTCAACATAAATCGCTTTTCAACCTTGTCAAGGACCTATTCAAATGAATTGAGGGTCTAGGGAGGAGTGTCACTGTCCGAGTACAGTCTGAGGGGGAAAGAGTTTTTGACCTTGGTGGTATACAAAAAAAGTACTCGATACGTTGTCAAATTTCGCGCTCAAAAACGCGCTATATAGTGTTTCAAAATAAATCGCTTTCAACCTAGTCAAGGACTTATTCAAATGAATTGAGGGTCTAGGGAGGAGTGTTACTGTCCGAGGAGTACAGTCTGAGGGGAAAGAGTTTTTGACCTAGGTGGTATACAAAAAAAGTACTCGATACGTTGTCAAAGTTCGCGATCAAAAACGCCCTATATAGTGTTTCAACATAAATCACTTTTCAACCTAGTCAAGGACTTATTCAAATGAATTGAGGGTCTAGGGAGGAGTGTCACTGTCCGAGTACAGTCTGAGGGGGAAAGAATTTTTGATCTAGGTGGTATACGAAAAAAGTACTTGATACGTTGTCAAATTTCGCGCTCAAAAACTCGCTATATAGTGTTTCAACAAAAATCGCTTTTCAACCTAGTCAAGGACTTATTCAAATGAATTGAGGGTCTAGTGAGGAGTGTCACTGTCCGAGTACAGTCTGAGGGGGAAAGAATTTTTGACCTAGGTGGTATACGAAAAAATAACTTGATACGTTGTCAAATTTCGCGCTCAAAAACTCGCTATATAGTGTTTCAACATAAATCGCTTTTCAACCTAGTCAAGGACTTAATCAAATGAATTGAGGGTCTAGGGAGGAGTGTCACTGTCCGAGTACAGTCTGAGGGGGAAAGATTTTTTGACCTAGGTGGTATACAAAAAAAGTACTCGATACGTTGTCAAATTTCGCGCTCAAAAACGCGCTATATAGTGTTTCAACATAAATCGCTTTTCAACCTAGTCAAGGACTTATTCAAATGAATTGAGGGTCTAGGGAGGAGTGTCACTGTCCGATAACAGTCTGAAGGGGAAAGAATTTTTGACCTAGGTGGTATACGAAAAAAGTACTTGATACGTTGTCAAATTTCGCGCTCAAAAACTCGCTACATAGTGTTTCAACATAAATAGCTTTTCAACCTAGTCAAGGACTTATTCAATTGAATTGAGGGTCTAGTGAGGAGTGTCACTGTCCGAGTACAGTCTGAGAGGGAAGGAATTTTTGACCGAGGTGGTATACGAAAAGAGTACTTGATACATTGTCAAGTTTCGCGCTCAAAAACGCTCTATATAGTGTTTCAACATAAATCGCTTTTCAGCCTAGTCAAGCACTTATTCAAATGACTTGAGGGTCTAGTGAGGAGTGTCGCTGTCCGAGTACAGTCTGAGAGGGAAAGAATTTTTGATCTAGGTGGTATACGAAAAAAGTACTTGATACGTTGTCAAATTTCGCGCTCAAAAACTCGCTATATAGTGTTTCAACTTAAATCGCTTTTCAAACTTGTCAAGGATTTATTCAAATGAATTGAGGGTCTAGGGAGGAGTGTCACTGTCCGAGTACAGTCTGAGGGGGAAAGAATTTTTGATCTAGTTGGTATACGAAAAAAGTACTTGATACGTTGTCAAATTTCGCGCTCAAAAACTCGCTATATAGTGTTTCAACATAAATCGCTTTTCAACCTAGTCAAGGACTTATTCAAATGAATTGAGGGTCTAGTGAGGAGTGTCACTGTCCAAGTACAGTCTGAGGGGGAAACAATTTTTGACCTAGGTGGTATACGAAAAAAGAACTTGATACGTTGTCAAATTTCGCGCTCAAAAATTCGCTATATAGTGTTTCAACATAAATCGCTTTTCAACCTAGTCAAGGACTTAATCAAATGAATTGAGGGTCTAGGGAGGAGTGTCACTGTCCGAGTACAGTCTGAGGGGGAAAGATTTTTTGACCTAGGTGGTATACAAAAAAAGTACTCGATACCTTGTCAAATTTCGCGCTCAAAAACGCGCTATATAGTGTTTCAACATAAATCGCTTTTCAACCTAGTCAAGGACTTATTCAAATGAATTGAGGGTCTAGGGAGGAGTGTCACTGTCCGAAAACAGTCTGAGGGGGAGAGAATTTTTGACCTAGGTGGTATACGAATAAAGTATTTGATACGTTGTCAAATTTCGCGCTCAAAAACTCGCTATATAGTGTTTCAACAAATCGCTTTTCAACCTAGTCAAGGACTTATTCAAATGAATTGAGGGTCTAGTGAGGAGTGTCACTGTCCGAGTACAGTCTGAGGGGGAAAAATTTTTGACCTAGGTGTTATACGAAAAAAGTACTTGATACGTTGTCAAATTTCGCGCTCAAAAACGCGCTATATAGTGTTTCAACATAAATCGCTTTTCAACCTTGTCAAGGACTTATTCAAATGAATTGAGGGTCTAGTGAGGAGTGTCACTGTCCGAGTACAGTCTGAGTGGGAAAAATTTTTGACCTAGGTGGTATACGAAAAAAGTACTTGATACGTTGTCAAATTTCGCGCTCAAAAACTCGCTATATAGTGTTTCAACAAATCGCTTTTCAACCTAGTCAAGGACTTATTCAAATGAATTGAGGGTCTAGTGAGGAGTGTCAATGTCCGAGTACAGTCTGAGGGGGAGAGAATTTTTGACCTAGGTGGTATACGAAAAAAGTATTTGATACGTTGTCAAATTTCGCGCTCAAAAACTCGCTATATGGTGTTTCAACATAAATAGCTTTTCAACCTAGTCAAGGACTTATTCAAATGATTTGAGGGTCTAGTGAGGAGTGTCACTGTCCGAGTACAGTCTGAGGGGGAAAAATTTTTGACCTAGGTGGTATACGAAAAAAGTACTTGATACGTTGTCAAATTTCGCGCTCAAAAACTCGCTATATAGTGTTTCAACAAATCGCTTTTCAACCTAGTCAAGGACTTATTCAAATGAATTGAGGGTCTAGTGAGGAGTGTCACTGTCCGAGTACAGTCTGAGGGGGAAAGAATTTTTGATCTAGGTGGTATACGAAAAAAGTACTTGATACGTTGTCAAATTTCGCGCTCAAAAACGCGCTATATAGTGTTTCAACATAAATCGCTTTTCAACCTAGTCAAGGACATATTCAAATGAATTGAGGGTCTAGTGAGGAGTGTCACTGTCCGAGTACAGTCTGAGGGGGAAAGAATTTTTGACCTAGGTGGTATACGAAAAAAGTACTTGATACGTTGTCAAATTTCGCGCTCAAAAACTCGCTATATAGTGTTTCAACATGAATCGCTTTTCAACCTAGTCAAGGACTTGTTCAAATGAATTGAGGGTCTAGGGAGGAGTGTCACTCTCCGAGTACAGTCTGATGGGGAAAGAGTTTTTGACCTAGGTGGTATACAAAAAAGTACTCGATACGTTGTCAAATTTCGCGCTCAAAAACGCGCTATATAGTGTTTCAACATAAATCGCTTTTCAACCTAGTCAAGGACTTATTCAAATGAATTGAGGGTCTAGGGAGGAGTGTCACTGTCCGAGTACAGTCTGAGGGGGAAAGAATTTTTGATCTAGTTGGTATACGAAAAAAGTACTTGATACGTTGTCAAATTTCGCGCTCAAAAACTCGCTCTATAGTGTTTCAACAAATCGCTTTTCAACCTAGTCAAGGACTTATTCAAATGAATTGAGGGTCTAGTGAGGAGTGTCACTGTCCGAGTACAGTCTGAGGGGGAAAGAATTTTTGATCTAGGTGGTATACGAAAAAAGTACTTGATACGTTGTCAAATTTCGCGCTCAAAAACGCGCTATATAGTGTTTCAACATAAATCGCTTTTCAACCTAGTCAAGGACTTATTCAAATGAATTGAGGGTCTAGTGAGGAGTGTCACTGACCGAGTACAGTCTGAGGGGGAAAAATTTTTGACCTAGGTGGTATACGAAAAAAGTACTTGATACGTTGTCAAATTTCGCGCTCAAAAACTCGCTATATAGTGTTTCAACAAATCGCTTTTCAACCTAGTCAAGGACTTATTCAAATGAATTGAGGGTCTAGTGAGGAGTGTCAATGTCCGAGTACAGTCTGAGGGGGAGAGAATTTTTGACCTAGGTGGTATACGAAAAAAGTATTTGATACGTTGTCAAATTTCGCGCTCAAAAACTCGCTATATGGTGTTTCAACATAAATAGCTTTTCAACCTAGTCAAGGACTTATTCAAATGATTTGAGGGTCTAGTGAGGAGTGTCACTGTCCGAGTACAGTCTGAGGGGGAAAAATTTTTGACCTAGGTGGTATACGAAAAAAGTACTTGATACGTTGTCAAATTTCGCGCTCAAAAACTCGCTATATAGTGTTTCAACAAATCGCTTTTCAACCTAGTCAAGGACTTATTCAAATGAATTGAGGGTCTAGTGAGGAGTGTCACTGTCCGAGTACAGTCTGAGGGGGAAAGAATTTTTGATCTAGGTGGTATACGAAAAAAGTACTTGATACGTTGTCAAATTTCGCGCTCAAAAACGCGCTATATAGTGTTTCAACATAAATCGCTTTTCAACCTAGTCAAGGACTTATTCAAATGAATTGAGGGTCTAGTGAGGAGTGTCACTGTCCGAGTACAGTCTGAGGGGGAAAGAATTTTTGACCTAGGTGGTATACGAAAAAAGTACTTGATACGTTGTCAAATTTCGCGCTCAAAAACTCGCTATATAGTGTTTCAACATGAATCGCTTTTCAACCTAGTCAAGGACTTGTTCAAATGAATTGAGGGTCTAGGGAGGAGTGTCACTCTCCGAGTACAGTCTGATGGGGAAAGAGTTTTTGACCTAGGTGGTATACAAAAAAAGTACTCGATACGTTGTCAAATTTCGCGCTCAAAAACGCGCTATATAGTGTTTCAACATAAATCGCTTTTCAACCTAGTCAAGGACTTATTCAAATGAATTGAGGGTCTAGGGAGGAGTGTCACTGTCCGAGTACTGTCTGAGGGGGAAAGAATTTTTGATCTAGGTGGTATAAGAAAAAAGTACTTGATACGTTGTCAAATTTCGCGCTCAAAAACTCGCTATATAGTGTTTCAACATAAATCGCTTTTCAACCTAGTCAAGGACTTATTCAAATGAATTGAGGGTCTAGTGAGGAGTGTCACTGTCCGAGTACAGTCTGAGGGGGAAAGAATTTTTGACCTAGGTGGTTTACGAAAAAAGAACATGATACGTTGTCAAATTTCGCGCTCAAAAACTCGCTATATAGTGTTTCAACATAAATCGCTTTTCAACCTAGTCAAGGACTTAATCAAATGAATTGAGGGTCTAGGGAGGAGTGTCACTGTCCGAGAACAGTCTGAGGGGGAAAGAGTTTTTGACCTAGGTGGTATACAAAAAAAGTACTCGATACGTTGTCAAATTTCGCGCTCAAAAACGCGCTATTTAGTGTTTCAACATAAATCGCTTTTCAACCTAGTCAAGGACTTATTCAAAAGAATTGAGGGTCTAGGGAGGAGTGTCACTGTCCGATAACAGTCTGAGGGGGAAAGAACATTTGACCTAGGTGGTATACGAAAAAAGTACTTGAAACGTTGTCAAATTTCGCGCTCAAAAACTCGCTATATAGTGTTTCAACATAAATCGCTTTTCAACCTTGTCAAGGACTTATTCAAATGAATTGAGGGTCTAGTGAGGAGTGTCACTGTCCGAGTACAGTCTGAGGGGGAAAGAATTTTTGACCTAGGTGGTATACGAAAAAAGTACTTGATACGTTGTCAAATTTTCTCGCTCAAAAACTCGCTATATAGTGTTTCAACATAAATCGCTTTTCAACCTAGTCAAGGACTTATTCAAATGAATTGAGGGTCTAGTGAGGAGTGTCACTGTCCGAGTAAAGTCTGAGGGGGAAAGAATTTTTGATCTAGGTGTTATACGAAAAAAGTACTTGATACGTTGTCAAATTTCGCGCTCAAAAACGCTCTATATAGTGTTCCAACATAAATCGCTTTTCAACCTAGTCAAGGACCTATTCAAATGAATTGAGGGTCTAGTGAGGAGTGTCACTGTCCGAGTACAGTCTTAGGGGGAAAGAATTTTTGACCTAGGTGGTATACGAAAAAAGAACTTGATACGTTGCAAAATTTCGCGCTCAAAAACTCGCTATATGGTGTTTCAACATAAATCGCTTTTCAACCTAGTCAAGGACTCTTTCAAATGAATTGAGGGTCTAGGGAGGAGTGTCACTGTCTGAGTACAGTCTGAGGGGGAAAGAATTTCTGACCTAGGTTGTATACGAAAAAGGCACTTGATACGTTGTCAAATTTCGCGCTCAAAACGCTCTATATAGTGTTTCAACATAAATCGCTTTTCAACCTAGTCAAGGACTTATTCAAATGAATTGAGGGTCTAGGGAGGAGTGTCACTGTCCGAGAACAGTCTGAGGTGGAAAGAATTTTTGACCTAGGTGGTATAAGAAAAAAGTACTTGATACGTTGTCAAATTTCGCGCTCAAAAACTCGCTTTATGGTGTTTCAACATAAATCGCTTTTCAACCCAGTGGAGGACTTATTCAAATGAATTGAGGGTCTAGGGAGGAGTCTTACTACCTGAGTAAAGCCTGAGGGGGAAAGAATTTTCGACCTAAGTGGTATAGGAAAAAAGTACTTGATACGTTGTCAAATTTCGCGCTCAAAAACTGGCTATATAGTGTTTCAACGTAAATCGCTTTTCAACCTAGTCAAGGAGTTATTCAAATGAATTGAGGGTCTAGGGAGGAGTGTCACTACCCGAGTACAGTCTGAGGGGGAAAAAATTTTCGACCTAGGTGGTATAGGAAAAAAGTACTTGATACGTTGTCATATTTCGCGCTCACTCAAAAACTGGCTATATAGTGTTTCAACATAAATCGCTTTTCAACCCAGTGAAGAACTTATTCAAATGAATTGAGGGTCTAGGGAGGAGTGTCACTACCCGAGTACAGTCTGAGGAGGAAAGAATTTTCGACCTAGGTGGTATAGGAAAAAAGTACTTGATACGTTGTCAAATTTCGCGCTCAAAAACTGGCTATATAGTGTTTCAACATAAATCGCTTTTCAACCCAGTGAAGGACTTATTCAAATGAATTGAGGGTCTAGGGAGGAGTCTTACTACCTGAGTAAAGCCTGAGGGGGAAAGAAATTTTGACCTAGGTGGTATAAGAAAAAAGTACTTGATACGTTGTCAAATTTCGCGCTCAAAAACTCGCTTTATGGTGTTTCAACATAAATCGCTTTTCAACCCAGTGGAGGACTTATTCAAATGAATTGAGGGTCTAGGGAGGAGTCTTACTACCTGAGTAAAGCCTGAGGGGGAAAGAATTTTCGACCTAAGTGGTATAGGAAAAAAGTACTTGATACGTTGTCAAATTTCGCGCTCAAAAACTGGCTATATAGTGTTTCAACATAAATCGCTTTTCAACCTAGTCAAGGAGTTATTCAAATGAATTGAGGGTCTAGGGAGGAGTGTCACTACCCGAGTACAGTCTGAGGGGGAAAGAATTTTCGACCTAGGTGGTATAGGAAAAAAGTACTTGATACGTTGTCAAATTTCGCGCTCACTCAAAAACTGGCTATATAGTGTTTCAAAATAAATCGCTTTTCAACCCAGTGAAGGACTTATTCAAATGAATTGAGGGTCTAGGGAGGAGTGTCACTACCCGAGTACAGTCTGAGGGGGAAAGAATTTTCGACCTAGGTGATATAGGAAAAAAGTACTTGATACGTTGTCAAATTTCGCGCTCAAAACTCGCTATTTAATATTTCAACATAAATCGCTTTTCAACCTAATCAAGGACTTTTTCAAATGAATTGAGGGTCTAGGGAGGAGTGTCACTGTTCAAGTACAGCCTGAGGGGGAAAGAATTTTTGACCTAGGTGGTATACGAAAAAAGTACTTGATACGTTGTCAAATTTCGCTCTCAAACTCCCTATCTAGTGTTTCAACAGAAATCGCTCTTGAACCTAGTCAAGGACTTATTCAAATGAATTGAGGGTCTAGGGCGGAGTGTCACTGTCCAAGTAAAGTCTGAGGGGGAAAAATGTTTGACCTTGGTGGTACACGAAAAAAGTACTTTGATACGTTGTCAAGTTTCGCGCTCAAAACTCGCTATTTAATATTTCAACATAAATCGCTTTTCAACCTAGTTAAGGACTTTTTCAAATGAATTGAGGGTATAGGGAGGAGTGTCAATGTCCGAGTATAGTCTGAGGGGGAAAATTTTTTGACCTAGGTGGTGTTCGAAAAAAGTACTTGATACGTTGTCAAATTTCGCTCTCTAAAACTCGCTATATAGTGTTTCAACATAAATCACTTTTGAACCTAGTCAAGGACTTATTCAAATGAATTGAGGGTCTAGGGAGGAGTGTCACTACCCGAGTACAGTCTGACGGGAAAAAACTTTCTGACCGAGGTAGTATACGAAAAAAGTACTTGATACGTTGTCAAATTTCGCGCTCAACTCGCTCTATAATGTTTCAACACAAATCGCTTTTCAACCCAGTCAAGGACTTATTCAAATGAATTGAGGATCTTGGGAGGAGTGTCACTATCCGAGCTCAATCTGAGGGGGAAAAATTTCCTGACCGAGCTGTTTATACGAAAAAAGTACTTCATAAGTTGTCAAATTTCGCCCTCAAAAACTAGGCTTGTAATTTAAGTGATGTTCAATTTAGTCCTGTTTTAGTTTGGATTCTTCTCGATATGCCAATCACCATTCAGCGAAAATCAGCACGTGCTTTGGAGCAGGCAAAAAAAGGTAAGGATATCTGTCTCAGTTCGGATCAGACTTTCATTTTTTTCTTCGAAGTTGACCGCTCCTATATGTTATTCGCGGCTAACGATAAGGATTGGCCAGTAATGCTTAACACGGAGAAAGTTAGTCTACAGAGGAATAGCATTGTAGAGTTCCCTCGGATTGGAAGCGGAAAGTTTGTAACTTACGGTCCTCATGAGTTGATGCTTAAAGTGGGCGGGTACATGACGGAGAAAATTGACGATCCCGATTTCGATGTCAAGGATCTTGACATAACCAAAGTTATACAGGAGGTAAATTCTGAAGAACGCTCCGACAAGGCAGATGATAAACATAATGCTGTTGATGACTCGTTCTCTGAATCGGAGTCTGATGAACCTGTAGGTAAATCCTCCCAGGCTGCTCCCTCTCGAAAGCGCCGACGCCAAGAAAGTGGTGATACTGAAAATGCAGATAGTGAGGACAAATGCAGCAAATGTGGGCGGTCAGATGGTGAGAAGGCTGCGCTTAAACAGCTGGCTTACGAGAAGTTGTTGCATTTAGCCTCGAGGTTGGAACAAAGACTTGATAGGTCTAATCAGATCCAAAAAGAAAATCTTGTTCTTGTGCGAAAGGCATGAAGGAAGTAACGGAAGCAAAGGATACTGCTCAGGCCAGGGTTGATGTAGTAGATGATGAAGAAAAGGAGCATTTGTTATTCGAAGGCAAATGTGTGACCAACAAAGGTGGCGATAATGCAGATGAAAAAGTGAAACGAGTTGCTAGGACACTTTGGACCAAGGAAGAGTTGGCAAAGCATGTCATTGATCCGCATAAGCAGCTTAAAGCTGAACTGACCGGGAGAACTAGAATTGATGAAGCCAGAGAGATCGAATTCAAGAAAGCTGTTAAAGTGTTCCTGGGGAAGGAATATTCGAAGAAAGTTTACCGACGAACGGTCAGACTTGTGAATGTCATGGGAAACGGTTATAAGAACAAGGGATTCAAAGAGAACAGTGATTCAGATGAATAAGTTACCCCATAACAGTGGTTGGGGTGTTAAGTTTTTGCCAAGTACTTAGTATTGAAGACATCTGGTGCAAAGTGACTAATAGCTTTAGCATTTCGCTATTTGTGTGAAACCAACTTCGCTCGTTTCGTTTTGTCGTTTGTTAATTGTTCAGTTTGTTGCTTCATAATATAACTTTTATCGTGCAAACATGAATTTGGTCTTGCTTTTTGACTGTTTGTACCGATGGTTTCTGCTTTTGTTTTGTCTCTTTTCAATTTTTTGATGCTAAGTCAGCAAGTCATGCTTCATTTTTCCGATACTTTTAATAGTAAACAGTTTCACAATAAATTCTGATACAAAGATTTTTGGAACTTCCTGCTAGTAATAAATTGTATGCGTTTTACAACTTTTAGCGCCGTGTTGTTTTATGATCTTGACAAAGATGATTGATTAAGATTTTGCCTCTTCAGTTTTATTGGATCAACCGATATCACTAAATGAAATAAAGTCAGTCGAGGCTGGAATATTGATGTCCAGCAAACAAATAGCTGAGTTGACGGATGAATTTCTTGAAATTGAGAGGCGCTTAGAAGATTCTTGCTCAACTGAACTTGAGCTGCATAATACTTTGGTTTTGGCTGCTGAAAAGCTGAGGGCAAAGGTTAATTTTTTCTAAACCTAATCTTTCTTATTCTGAATTTTTGAGCAGACACGTTAAAAACTTAAAATCTTATTTAGAATAAAAAGAGGAGTCAATTTAGTAAGAGACCAAAAAATGCATAATTCTTCTACAAAGGTCGAGATCTTCTCGATTTTTATGGTGAGGATGGAGACTTTCGCGGTTTTGGGTCTAGTGTTGTGAGAAAAATTTTGAGCGAAGAAGAGAGATCAAAATTTTGTTTCTCGCCCCGAAGGAAATTCAAATCCACGCGACAACGTGCACCCAGAGAAGCCAAAAGGGCCTTCAAAGGTATCAAGTTTTTCTTCTTTTGGCTTCAAAGTTTTTTACTAAGTTTTTTCTCTGCTTTTGACAGTTGCTGTCCAGCTGTTCTGTGGTGAATCAATTTACGCTTATAATCGAGCCAAGCTGGGGGCAAACCAGGTGGGCATCAAATAGCAATTCGAGAAACGTCGCAGTGGCATCAAAAATCAGAATGCCGTTGAAAATTGACCAAACAAGTCTTGGACGGATTACTGTACTGACTTCTTCGTTATTTCTTCTTTGAGTCTGATGCCTATAGTTTAAGATATGCTTTTCTTGTTAGAGTTTGAATCTTGTTTGCAATAGAATCTGAGAATGCTTCATTACAGTAGTTGGAGCTCTGAGGTTAATATACAAGCCTAACATGTATTCGTTTTTGTTCGTCCTTAATATGCTTGCTCGAAATAATAGTCGTTTTAAATTACAATATGCAAATAATCATTTTGTTTGCTCAAAACAGTTTTTGGCATCTGATCTTTTTATGACATGGACAATCCGCTAAATTTGTTTTTCAAAGATACCTATACCTGATTTGGATTCTGACTTTCAGTCATGAATATGAATTCTAAGACTTTGAAAAGTGTAAAGCTTGACTGGAAAACATTGGCCGTAATTGACGGTAATCTCACACGGCGCTATGTGGACAATGAGCAGTTGTGCACGCACAGAATTGATACACACAAGGAGGGGAGGAACTCGAAAGACGAGGAAGACGTGAAACTGTTTCTTGAGGCGGAGTATAAATCTTCAATGAAGGTTGTATCGTTTCAAGTCGCTAATTACATCCCATCAGAAACTTTTTCGCAAATAGGACTCTTTTTAAATTTAGTCTTTGAAAAAAAAACAACTTAATTCCAGGAGTGTCAGGTTTCTTAAAAGAGAGGTCAGATGAAAAACATATTGCTGGTTTCAATGATTTTTCCCTGCTAACAACAACTAGGAACATAAAAACTACTTTTCTGATGTTGGGACCAGTGTCTTTCGTAAATTCGTCCTGCAAACCGAATGCTAAGTATGTTATTGACGGACATATTGTCCGGTGTATGGCAATACGGGACATTAAAAAGGGGGAGGAACTTACTGTTAAATATGATATCAATTTTTTGGCAATTTTAATAAAGACTGTTTGTGCAAATACACTTCTGAGCACGGAGATCCACTTGAAAATCGTCTGCCATCACGTAAAAGAAAACTATTTGGCGGAACAGTTAATAGAAAACTGTTTAAGACAGCGGAAAACAAAGAAAATTGCAATAAAAAAGGCGAGCCAGTAGATCTGCTCTATAGGTTCTCTAAAGGCAAAATATTAGCAAAGGGATCTGTTGATACAGAAGATGAAGAGGAGACAACTGAGATTTTTTCTGAAATATCCTATGACGAACTCTATGGTTCATTGCAAAGCTCTAGGGCCTCAAGTGTTAGCAATTTCTTGCGTAGTTATGAGAACAGCTTCGATTTTTCTCCTCAACATCAAATTGTGGATCAGCCCGCAATGTGTTCAACGCCTCTTCGTCAACCTGCTGTAGACCTTCAAGTTTTTGAGACAGTAGAAAGCAATGCTGATGATGTTAACGAGATTGGTGACGAAGAATTAGGTACAGAGTTTTGGAGCAATGAGCTAGAGCTTTTCGATGGATCTGATTTTTCAACAACCGAGTTTGTTGACGCCTTTCATTGTTTAGCTGACAAGCATATTTTGTCTGGCATTGCCAGAAAAGATTTTTTGAAGCTGTTTTCAAATGTTTTGCCATCTCCGAATTCAGCGTTTAATTAAGCAGTCTTGGGAAACCGGTTGTTTATGGCAAACAGGAAATGTTGTGATAGGTGATAGAGAAATTCTTTTGAATGTAAAAATAGATGGTGTTGCGCTTTTGAAATCTAGAAATTTGTCTGTTTGGCCAGTTTGGGTGGAGATATTCAATTTGCCTCCTAAAATACGAGGCAGTTTTGGTAACCACGTTTTATTGTGCTTATGGCGAGGTGTTGGAAAACCAGATTGGAATTTTCTGCTCAAAAAAAAATCAATTGAGATGGAACTTTCTCTTCAACAAAAGTTTTTTTAGACGGTGTAGGTGAGTGCTCACTAAAGTTTTTGTTTCTTATTTGTGATATGCCAGCCAAGGCTGCTGTCTGCTTGTTGCAGCAGTTTAATGGATACTATGGCTGACCCTATTGTTACATGGAAGGTTTGTATTGTAATCACAGGATGCTCTATACAGTCAGAGAAAATTTTAAAATACGGAAAAATCCGGAATATTTTCAAAATGCGAGATCCAAATCATTTGGCGTTAAAGGTGTATCTCCTATTAGTAAGTTTTTTGGTATTCCCTGGGATGTACCTATTGACCCAATGCACCAAGTTTTTCTAGGTTTTGCAAAAGTTCTCACACAAGCTGTTCTATCGAAAATAGTTAAAAATGATAAACATAATTTTAATCATTCCCTGACAAAACTAATGGTTTCCTACGAAAATTTGCATAAGCCTAAAAGTGTAACTGAATTAAGCTTCTGGAAAGCAGCGGACTATCGGCTTTTTCTCTTTCATCTCGGTCCTTTGCTCCTTCAACAGTTTTCCTTATCTGATTCTGAGCTTGCCGAAATTTTCTGCAGAGTATCATTTGCGATTCGTGTGCTGAGCGAGCAAAGGTTAAATGATAGCATCACTTCTCATGCGGAGAAGCAAATTAAGATCTGTTTAGAAAAATTTTTAAAAGTGTTCACTCCAGAATCGCAGTCTTTCAATTTGCACAATATTCGACATTTGGTCGAACAGGCAAAAAAAATAGGACCTCTCTGGATGGTCTCAGCAATTTCTTTTGAATCAGCTAACCACATGTTAATCCGTACTGTCAAAGGTACTTTAAAAAATCCAGAAAAAATTGTCGAAAAATTTCTATCGAAGCAAAGTATGCAGGACGAGACAAAAACAGTAAAGTGTGCTCTTTATACAAAACTAAGCAGTGAAAGTTACCAGTTTGCTATCGAAAACAGTCTTACCGAAATAAGAGGCAGGTTTTTTTTAGGTGAGATTTTATATACTTCTTCATCTTTCACATACACTAAAAACAATATTTCGAACTGCGTTGCACAGACTTCTGCAAGTAAGTTTGTTAAGATCAAGTATTTTGCAGACTAAGTAGGCGTCTGTGTTGCAATTGTTAGGTTTTTCGAAAGCAAAAAGGTTATAAGCTATTTTGCTGAGTTGGATGATACCTTTTGTTTCCATTACAAAATTGGCAAACCAGGAGAACTGAAAATCATTGATGTTAAGGATCTTAGGTATAAGTGTGTTTTATTGGACGTCGGAAACAATATTTTCTTGGCTAGTGTCATGCGAGAGGGTTTTGAACATAACTAAATTAGCCTTAAAAATTTAATTTTTGTTCAAATTTCATTAACTTTTTTGTAGTAATTTAAATTTGAGAAGCTGATGACAGTGGTTCAGCTCATATTGTAGCATATTTATTTCGAAAAACTTGCTCTAGTAATATTAGTAGTAGATTTAGTTGGCCACGGTCTTAGAAGTCGGTCGGCCACGGTCTGAGTAGGATTACATGCATTAGCTTCAGCCGTTATTTATATTAGTTTTTGCTTAGAAAATGGTTCCAAAGACTGAAGCTGTGCTAATTATTGGAGACTCCAATATCCTCCATCTTGAAAGAGATATACTGAAAGACAAACTGTTGAGCCAAATACCCCTTAGAGTAGACGGCGTCAGTGGTAGGCGAGCAATGGACTTAACAGCAACCGATGTTGATAGAGCGGCCAATTATCGTTTTGTGGTGGTCATGCTTGGTAACAACGACCTGGGAAAATTCAGAAATAGAAGTGCCGAGCTACCGATAAATGTAGCATGTAAACTAATTGCATTTTGCCAAGTACTCTCCGAAAAAGGTACACGAGTGCGTGTAGTACAACTTCTTCCGAGATTGGATGTTGCGATGCCCCTCATAATACAAACGAACGAAATACTGCAGCGACACTTGGGACGGAACCTTTTCAAGCAAATTTGCATGTTCAAAAAACAATTCGACAATAAAGGTGGTTATCACCCAGTTCCGCGCAGAAAATTAGATATTCTGCGTTTACTTCTCAAAGCGTGTGAGACATTTGGTTACACTGTGAAAAAGTGATTTCCATAAACTTAATCAAAACTACTGCCTTTGCTGGATAACTTCCTCTTTTTTGTTTTGTTGTTTGCCTTATTTATGACTTTTCGCTGTTCTCTTTGTTATTGACTTTCTTTATTTTGTTATATATAAGTACAGTGTGTCACGTTGTTCATGATTTAGTTGTGCACTTTACCGGTTGATATAAAGTTAAGTGCGTTTGTTGAATTTTTCTCAAGTTTCTAAGTGGCCCACGTTAGCTTTCTTGAAAAATTCTAATTAGGCGAAAAAATTTGTCCCTTAATTAATCCGTAACCTTCGTCCTCTTGTAAAAATTAAGTAAGTCTCTCTTTTTAGAATATGAATTAAGTCACAAGTGTTTTCGCTCCCTACAGTGGTGGTGGAGCTTCTTAAATTCAGGTGCCTTAGAATATTTTTCTCTTCGCTCGTTTATGCACCTTTGTGTGCTGTCTGCTTTGCGTTTTTTTTTGGTTTTGCTTTGATTGGTACTTTGACTTCTCTGAGCGGAGATTGATGATCAACAGCAAGTGTTCAAAATCCTTCTTTGTTCCTGCTGTCTTCAAATTTTTCCTGATGGTTTTAAGCGTTTTTTATTTTGCTGTCTCGATTCATTCGCTGTGATGGGTGCTTTGAGTTTTCTGAGCCCACACAGTGATGACATTCAAAAAATAATTATCTTTTTGTTCTTGTGTTCCTTCTTTTGCCACATTTTTGTGTTCCTTTTTTGAGCGCAAACAATTTTTTTCGCCCTTTTGTTGCTTGTTTTTAGTCTTAATAGTGCTTTTTTTTACTGTGATGCGCTTTGAAGGGAACATCGATTTCCCTGAGCGCACTCAGTAATGATAACGAAATAGTTGAGCGCAAACAATTTTCGTTGAGCGCAAACATTCTCGTTGCACTTCTGCTCGATGCGATTTTATTCACTCTTTTGTTGCATGTGTTTAGTCGTTTGTGTTGTTAGCTCACAGTGAAGATAAGGAGATATATTTCTCAATTTCTTTCTTTTCTTCCGGCTCTCCATGTTTTTTAAGTCTTTCGTTGTCTGTCTTTTGTTTTAAAAGTTTTGTTTCTTGATGCGCTGTGATGGGAACATTGATTTTCCGAAACTCTTTTAATGCTTACGTGTAGTCTTTTTAGTGTTGGTTGTTCCTTTGATGCCCAGTAATAGGAACATTGAGTTTCATGGGCGCACAGAGTGATTATAACAAAATAATGTTAAGAATTTTGTGCTGGTCTTCCTGCTCTCTAGATTTTTTCTCTTTCGTTCTGTCTGTTTTAAAATTTCTGTTGCTTCCCTTGATGCGGTGTGATGGGAACATTGATTTTCCGGAGCGCACATAGTAATAATAACGTGATAGTGTTCTGAATCTGTTTTTTTGTTTGATGCTATCCAGAATTGTTTACTCTTTTGGTGCTTGTTTTTAGACCTAATAGTGTTTTTTGTTACTTCGATGCGCTGTGAAGAGAACATCGAATTCCCTGAGCGCAATCAATGATGATAACGAAATAATGTTCTGAATTTCGTTCCACTTCTCTTCCTGCTCGCAAGATGTTTTTTACTCTAGTTGTGTGTTTAGTCTTTTTAGTGTTATTAGCTCATAGTGAAGATATCGAGATACAGTTCTGAATTTCTTCCTTCCTTCCTGCTCTCCATATTTTTTACTCTTTCGTTGTCTGTCTTTTGTTTTATAAGTTTTGTTTCTTGATTCGCTGTGATGGGAACATTGAGTTTCCGGAGCGCGCACAGTAATGATAACGTGATAGTGTTCTGAATCTCATTTATCTTTTCATCCTGCTCTCCAGAATTTTGTCCAGTTTGTTGCTTGTGTTCAGTCTTTATATTGTTGTTTGTTCAATTGCTGTGCTGTGATGGGAACTTCAAGTTTCCTGAGTGCACTTAGTGATGACAACGAATTGATGTTCTGCATTTCGTTTTTTTCTTCCTGTTCTCCAGATTCCTTTTTTCTTCTGTTGTCTATTTTTTTTTAAATTTGATTCTTCTATTGGTGCGCTGTGATAGGAACATAGAGTTTCCGGAACTCTTTTTTTGATTGTGTAGTCTTTTTAGTGTTGTCTGTTCCTTTGATGCTCAGTGATTGCAACATTGAGTTCCGATGGTGCACACTGTGATGATAACGGGATAGTGTTCTGAATCTCATTTTTCTTTTCATCCTGCTCCCGAGAGTTGTTTTCTCTATTGTTGCTTGTTTTAAGTCCTAATAGTGTTTTTTTGACTTCGATGCGCTGTGAAAGGAACATCGAATTCCCTGAGCGTAATCAGTGATGATAACGAAATAATGTTCTGAATCTCGTTCCACTTCTCCTGCTCGCAGGATTTGTTTTTTACTCTTTTGTTGCTTGTTTAGTCTTTTTAGTCTTATTAGCTCACAGTGAAGATAACGATAGAAATCTGAATTTCTTCCTTTCTTCCTGCTCTCCATATTTTTTAGTCTTTTGTTGTCTGTCTTTTGATTTTTAAGTTTTTTTTCTTGATGCGCTGTGATGGAAACATTGATTTTTCTGGAACTCTATTGTTACTTGTGTTTAGTCTTTTTAGTGTTGGTTGTTCTTGTGATGCTCAGTGTTTGAATTTCGTTCATTTCATCCGGCTCTCCAGATTTTTTACTCTTTCGTTATCTGTCTTTTGTTTCAAGAGTTTTGTTTTAGTGTTTTTGACTCTCGTTCGACTTTTCTTCCTGCACTCCAGATTTTTCTTTTGTTGCTTCTGTCTAGTCCTAATAGTATTGTTTCTTCCCTTGATGTGCTGTGATTGAAACATTTGTTTACTGAGACCACTCGTTGATGACAACGTCTTGTGTGTTCTGACTCTCGTTCTTTTCTTCCTGTCCTCTAGATTTTGTTTACTCTTTCGTTGTCTGTCTTTTGTTTTAAAAATTTTGTTTGTTCCAAAGATGCGCTGTGATGTGTTTTCTGAGTGCACACAGTTATGATTACGAGAAAGTGTTCTGACTCTCGTTTCACTTTTCTTCGTGCATTCAAGATTTATTTTTCCTTTGTTGCTTGTGTCTAGTGGTAATAGTGTTGTTTGTTCCATTGATATGCTGTGATTGTAACATTCCTGAGTTTGCTGAGTTTCCTGAGCGCACTCATTGATAATAACCAAATATTTTTCTCAGTCTCTTTCTTCTTTTCTTACTGTTCTCTAAATTTTTTAACTGTTTAGTTGTCTGTCTTTTGTTTCAAAAGTTTTGTTTGTTCCACTGATCAGATGTGCTGGGAAGATTGAGTTTTCTGAGCGCACATAATGATGATATTAAAAAATTGTTCTGACTCTCGTTCCACTTTTCTTCATGCTCTCAAGATTTTTTTACTCCCTCGTTGTTTGTGTTTTGTCTTACTGTTGTTTTTCGTTCCAAAAATGCGCTGTGATGGGAACCCTGAGTTTTCTGAGTGCACAAACTAATGACTACAAGAAAGTGTTCTGACTTTCGTTTCACTTTTCTTCCTGCTCTCAAGTTTTTTTCTATTTTGTTGCTTGTGTTTAGTCTTATAAGTGTTGTTTGTTTCACTGATGCGCTGTGATGTGAACATTCAGTTTTCTGAGCGTACACAGTGATGATAAAGAAATAGTGTTCTGACTGTCGTTCTTCTTTTCTTCCTGTTCTCTAGATTTTTTTTAACTCTTTCCTTGTCCGTCTTTTAGTTTAAAAGTTCTGTTTGTTCCAAAGATGCGCTGTGATGTGAACATTTAGTTTTCTGAGTGCACACAGCTATGATTATGAGAAAGTGTTCTGACTCTCGTTTCACTATTCTTGCTGCATTTAATTTGCCTTTATTGCTTGTCTAGTCTTAATAGTGTTGTTTGTTGCATTGATATGCTGTGATTGTAACATTGCGTTTCCTGAGCGCGCTCATTGATCATAACCAAATATTGTTATGACTCTCGTTCCTCTGTTCTTGCTGTTCTCTAGATTTTTTTTTTACTTTTCCGTTGTCTGTCTTTTTTTATAAGTTTTGGTTATTCCACTGATCAGATGTGCTGGGAACATTGAGTTTTCTGAGCGCACAGTGATGATAATAAGAAATAGTATTGACTCTCGTTCCACTTTTTCTTCTGCTCTCAAGATTTTTTTACTCTTTTGTTGCTTGTGTTTGGTCTTACTATTGTTTTTCGTTTCAAAGATGCGCTATGATGGGAACCTTGAGTTTTCAGAGTGCACACACTCATGACTACAGGAAAGTGTTCTGACTTTCGTTTCACTTTTCTTCCTGCTCTCAACTTTTTTCTATTTTGTTGCTTGTGTTTACTCTTAGAAGTTTTGTTTGTTCCACTGATGCGCTGTGATGTGAACATTCAGTTTTCTGAGCGTACACAGTGATGATAAAGAAATAGTGTTCTGACTGTCGTTCTTCTTTTCTTCCTGTTCTCTAGATTTTTTTTAACTCTTTCCTTGTCTGTCTTTTAGTTTAAAAGTTCTGTTTGTTCCAAAGATGCGCTGTGATGCGAACATTTAATTTTCTGAGTGCACACAGCTATGATTATGAGAAAGTGTTCTGACTCTGGTTTCACTATTCTTGCTGCATTTATTTTGCCTTTATTGCTTGTCTAGTCTTAATAGTGTTGTTTGTTCCATTGATATGCTGTGATTGTAACATTGCGTTTCCTGAGCGCACTCATTGATCATAACCAAATATTGTTATGACTCTCGTTCCTCTGTTCTTGCTGTTCTCTTGATTTTTTTTTGAATTTTCCGTTGTCTGTCTTTTTTTTATAAGTTTTGGTTATTCCACTGATCAGATGTGCTGGGAACATTGAGTTTTCTGAGCGCACAGTGATGATAATAAGAAATAGTATTGACTCTCGTTCCACTTTTTCTTCTGCTCTCAAGATTTTTTTACTCTTTTGTTGCTTGTGTTTGGTCTTACTATTGTTTTTCGTTTCAAAGATGCGCTATGATGGGAACCTTGAGTTTTCAGAGTGCACACACTTATGACTACAGGAAAGTGTTCTGACTTTCGTTTCACTTTTCTTCCTGCTCTCAACTTTTTTCTATTTTGTTCCTTGTGTTTAATCTTATAAGTGTTGTTTGTTCCACTGATGCGCTGTGATGTGAACATTCAGTTTTCTGAGCGTACACACTGACGATAACGTTTTCTCTTTCTCTCTCACACACACTCTCTCTCTCTCTTCTCTTACTCTGTTCTCTCTCTCTCTCTCAGTTTTTCTGTATGCCTAGTGTCAGATCTTTTTTCTTTTGATCTTGGTCTCTAGGTTTGCCTCTAAGTCGCTCGCTCTCTAGGTTTGCCTTTAGGTCGCTCGCACGTTTTTTTTCGTTTGCTCCGACTGGCTTGCGCTCGATTTTCAGGTTGACTTCTCTGTCCCATTCTTTTTCTCTTGTTGCCTTCTGGGCATTTGCTCCTTCGCTTTCTTTCTTGCCTCATGGCAAGGCTTTTTCTTTCTAGGATTGCCCTTTGGGCAAATTCGTTTCTCGCTCGCGCGCTTCCACGCCCGTTCGTTTCCGTTTCGCTCGGTCTGCGTTCGTGCGTGTTTTCATTCTCACGCTTTCACGCCGCTTCGTTTCTGTTTCGCTCGCTCCTTTTTCGTTCGCTCGCTTTCTCGCTCGTTCCTTTCTGTTTCGCTCGCTTTGCGCTCGTTCGTTTTTCGTTCGGTCGCTTTGACGGTCGCTCGTTTCGGTTTCGGCCGCTGTGCGCTCGCTCGTTTGTTGCTCGTTTCGTTTCGCTCGAACCCCAACCCTTCTCTGTGCCCCCTTTCTTGTGCATTTAGATGTTTATTTATATGTTTGTCTGTTTCTTTCTTCAGCGCGATAACCCCCGCCCTTGTTTGTGACCCCCTCGCGCAGCGCGATAACCCCCGCCCTTGTTTGTGACCCCTTCGCGCATTAGTCTTAGCTATTTAGGGTCTTTGTTTTTTCTTTGGCGGCTATGTCAAGGTGCGTTCCTTCTGGAGCACAGTAATGCACCGTCTGTAGTCGTCAAAGAAGTCAAAAAGGCTCATGCAAAAGCTAAGACAAGTTTACTGCTGCAATAATCTGCAACCTTTCTCCGTTGACCCCCTTTCCCCAGCATTTGAATGGAAAAGCTTGCAAGATTCTTGCAAGTTTTTCGATTCATCTTGCAAGCTTTTCGATTCATCTTGCAAGCAATCTTGCAAGATGAATCGAAAAACTTGCAAGAATCTTGCAAGATGAATCGATAAGCTTGCAAGATTCTTGCAAGTGAATCGAAAAACTTGCAAGAATCTTGCAAGAATCTTGGTACCGGTATGCATTCACTTGCAAGATTGCCTTGCAAGATTCTTGCAAGTTTTTTGATTCATCGACCACTGGGGTCATCATGAGTTTTAACATTTGTCTTTAGTTTTACTCCTAACTTAATAAAAAATGTTCTTAGCACAAATTTAGAGCTCCTAAAAATTTTTAGTAAATTCGTGGTTTTTTTGTTCCGACCCTCTTGAGGGGGTAGGAACTATATACTCAAATGGGTTTTTTTGTTCAGTCAATTTTCGCCGATCGATATATTCATCGTACAGAGTTGAGACTGGTATCATTAGAAAGATCGTCCAGTATAGAATCTGGAATTAAAAAGATTTTTTTAATTTTCGTTTTCTACAGGGAGTTATCGAGGTTTAAACTTCTGAGAAAAGTAGAGTGAACTCACGTTGTTTTTGTTCACATTTTCCGGAACTTTTGCCTAAATTTTCGTCAATTTTGCTAAACTTTGTTACAATTTTTAAGAATAGTATCGTTGATTTTATTTTTAAAGACAAACAAGCAGTTATGATTATGTTAATCTAATTTTTTTGGTCAAAAATTCTGGATAAACATTTCAAAATTCAGCCTTTTTCATCAAAAACAGCACGCAATAAGCTACTTTAGTCCACTTTGATTAGATTTGCCGACAGTACACCCCCAAACAACACTCATATAATTTTTGGAGACTCAGAGGGGGGATTTTCCTACTTCAGAGTCCGCTGAGAGTGCTCTGTAGTTAAAACTTCGCCGTTTTTTTGCTAACTTTAATCGTTGATTATCAAAAATGCAGAATTAAATTTTTGAGTTTTCAACTAGCAAATTTTCTATATCTACAACATTCGAAAAATTTATTGCTGGTAACGGACAATAAGCATTAGCAGCGCTAGTTTTGGGCCATTCTTGGACTGTTACGAGCCAATAAAAATCGGTTTGTAATCAGTCGGTCTTTTTTTAAAAAAACTTTTTTTAAAAAAAATAAAGAACAGAGCATATCAAATCAAAGCTCTGGAGCGATAGGTACAATTGGCTTCCTAAGCAGCTCCAAGCTACTACAATTAGTTTTTTACTTGAAAGGTTACGATCGTTTCGACTTTTAAGAAAAGTTGATTTTTAAATAAATAATGGCTTAATGAACTTTTCCTATATTTTTTTTCTTAATTTGGTCAACTTGTAGCATAATGTCAGCAACGAAAGAATGCTTCTTCTTTCTACTGATAAAACATTTAGTCGCGATTGCGGTTATAAGCCTGAAGTTATTGTTTTCTGGCCTTGATACTACTAGATTTCAGATTTTTTTTGTTTATATATATTTGCCAGTTTTTCACGTTTTCTAGTCACATTATCACATTATTGGCATTTCTCATATCAGATTATTAGCGTTCAAAGTAAAGCGCAATTGAACATTTTAACATCCTGAAAGATATAGATTATCGTTTTAACGGCCTCAACACTTATTTGTTGAAGAAGTTAATTGAATTTTTTAATTATGTCTTTAACTGTCTTTTCTACTTTGTCGTTTCGTTCGGATGAAATTTCTTCTATAGTGATAGATTTCACAGGCTTTTCATGGAAGAATAGATGAGCCGATATTCTGCTTAAGAGATAACTGATGGTTTTCATGACTTTGAAATAAGCGAAATAAGCTACTTTAGTCCACTTTGATTAAATTTGCCGGCAGTACACCCCCAAAAAACACTAAAACAATCTTTTTAGACTCAGAAAGGGGCTATTCCTACTTCAACTTCCACTGAGAATGCTCTGTAATTAAACATTTGCCGTTTTTTGCTAACTTTACTCGTTGATTATCAAAAATGCAGAAATTAATTTTGAGTTTTCAACTAACAAATTATCTATATCTACAACATTGGAAAAATTAATTGTTCCTATCGGACAAATAAAAATAGCAGGGCTAGTTTTGGGCCTATCTTGGACTGTTAGAATTCGGATTGCAATCAGTCTGTATTTTTTTTAAAAAAAAAAAGATTTTTTTTTAATAATAAAGAACAGAACATATCAAATCAAAGCACAGGAGTGATAGGTACAATTCGCTTCTCAGCAGCTCCAAGCTAATGCTTTTAGTTTATTACTTGAAAGTTTATGGTCATTTCGTTTTCTTAAATTAATTGATATTTCAATAAATAATGGCTTAATTAACTTTTCCTCTATTTTTTCTTAATTTGTTCAACTTCCAGCTTAGTGTCAGCAAAGAAAGAATGCTTCGTCCTTCTGCTGGTTTAAAATTTAGTCGTGGTTGCGGTTTTAAGCTTAGACCTAAAGTTATTGCTTTCTGGCTTTGATACTACAAGATTCTAGATTTTTGTATGTTTTGATATTTGCCAGTTTTTAACGGTTTCTAATTTTTGTCACAGTATCACATTATTGACAGTTCTCATATCACATTATTAGCGTTCAAAGAAGAGCACAATTGAACATATTAAAATCCTGAAAGATATACATCCTTTTTTTAACGGCCTCGACACCTCTTTCTCAAAGAAATTAATTGAAGTTTTTAATTTGGTCTTTAACTGTCATTTTTACTTTGTCGTTTCGGTTGTATGAAATTTCCTGTATATTGATGGGTTTCATTGGCCTTTCGTGGAAAACAAAAGATCCCATATTTTGATTTTAGTGGATAGCTGATGGCTTTCATGACTTTGAAAACAATCGTTTTCCAAAACTAAAAAAAAAACTTTTTAACTTCACAATTTTGTCCTTTTTATTTTTCTTTTTTTTACCTAATCTTGTTAGTTATTTACAGGTCAAATATGACATTATGGGTGTCGGGGGAACAAAAGGGACTGATTTCCGAAAATTTAGTTTTTTTAAAGAGTTCGTTATGACCTTACTGGCTTCGACACCGGTTTTTCACAAAAAAAAGTAAATTAATATGACTTTTGTCTTATTTGACGTTCTTTTTGTAGATGCAAGAAATATTCTGGATAATTGCGAGTCACAAGGGCTTCTTTTTCAACAATAAATGACCATATTTAAATAGTTCTTTTTGTAATTAATGTGTTTCATGACTTCGGATGAAATTTTGTTTCATTATTGCTGTTTAAAGAAGGCGCAATCAAATATAATTTGAGGGCCAAAATATGGCTTGACGGTTTTGACAGCGTTTTCTGGCAAAATTCAATAGAAATTTTGTTTGTTGTTTTTTTGTTTTCCTTTTTAGCCGCATAAAAAAATGAATAAAGACAGGTCCTAATGCCCTTCTATAGAAACATTGGTAATTGTAAATTTTTGGTATTTTTTATTTGATTCCTATTAGTTTTCATTAATTTGAAGTTAACTTTTTCAAAAAAAATAGGTTAATTTTTTAACTTCACTGTTTTGTTCTCTTTTGTCTAATTGTTACCAAACCTTTTTATGGACTTGTCCCATATGTTTTTTGGTGATTTATAAGTTATTTTGTGTAGTTTTAGTTTTATCTGACGGTATGTTGACTTTGTTATTAATTTTCGTTTTTCAAAACGGACATAAATTTTTTGATGTAATCAATGTTTGTTGTTGTTGATGTTTAATTTTGCTGTTCGTCTTGACTCGCTCTCTTAAAATTGGTATATCACAGCAATCTAATGCATCAATTTTTACTCCACTGAAATGTTTGCTTTGGAGGCTATCTTATCGTTCATGCAGAATGTTTTTGAAAAAGTCTTGGACTTTTTTGAGATTCTCAAATAGTTTTTGGGTTATTCTATCTGTTCCTCATTTTGTAGACAATTATGCCAAAATTGTGGATGGGCGGGATCGGAACCTTATGTGCCAACGCACATTACCAAGCCGCCTTGTTTCAAATAGTTTCACTTGACCCTAGTTTATAGGCAACAAGGAGGCTTGTTAATATGCGTTTGCACATGATGTTCCGACCCGGGATCATCTATATTTTTTATTTTATGGTCAACCAAATGAAGAGATAATCAAAAATAGAAGTTTGAGTTTAAAAAATCTTTTCATACCCAAACAACTAATCGAAATAAATACTAAGAAGCCTCATTACAGCGCTCACAAGATCTGTCATTAAAAAGACTGCGAGAACAAAAATAAACAACAGAATAAGCAAAACTTAAAATTGGCGGCAAAAACTCCATATCTAAATGTGAAAGAACCAAAAAACAACGTAAAATGCAAAAAAAAAGCTTAGCTACATATATTTAATTTTTTCCAACTATACGACAGATGGGATTTTTCCTTAATGGGACTAGGTAAAAGGTCGACAAAAAGAAATATGGAGACAAATGTCAAAAATCAGTCAACAATTTTAAAAACGTTTCATAACTTCAAACATCTTAAAAACCCTTAGCCTTCAACGAAACAATTCTTGTTAAATTCACTGAAAGTTGTCACAAAGGATTTGTATATGCTCAGATAAAGCCATTGAAACAAACTAAAGTTGAAGAAAAACTCAAAAAGAACACAAACACATTGCGAAAACAAAAATTATTGAAACCATTAAAATAATTGGCTTTTATCTGAATATTGTTTCTCTTATTTGAACTGATATTTTTCTAAATAAGCTAGAAATTATTATGAATGATCACATAAATTCAACCGATAAATACTTGATAATCATTGGGATCTGTTACTACTTAAATATGCTTGAAAAAAAAACAGAAAAAGAAACTCAAAGATAAACCACTCAAAACACTTTTATGAAAATGCGTATCGTCCAACCAACAAAAAATCAGTTACAATTTTATATCAATGAACATGTTAAATTTTGAACCAAATGGAGTTGAATGAGACCTCTCTGTGATGCGAATAAGCTACAAGTTGAACATTAAAAACCAAAAAATTGTTTGAAAACGGTTTGAAAACGAATATCACAAATGTTCAGAAATTTATTCACCATAAACTGACTACATCGAGAAACATCATTCATTCAATTCTTAATTTGGAGCTAAAGAGACCTTATCGCACTTCACGACTACAAAAAAAATATTAATGAAACAGTCAAAAACAGCAAAGTCAAAAAAATTCAGAGAGAAAAGTGTCGGAGACGTCAAAAAGTGAATTTTTCAGTAGAAAAGTTACTATTTTGGATATTTTTTTACAGCAAGGTGATGCTTTTTGTTTTGAAAAATATGACTTCAAAAAATTAACAAATATGAACAAGTATATCAAAATCACGAATTTTTTGAAAAAAAAAATTAATTGCAACGCCATTAGTTTCAATAGCTTGTAACGGAAATCAAAATGTACGCCTCTGCCTCGATGGAAAGTCAAAAAGTCAAAAAAACGCTAACTTTGCCTCGATGGAAAGATTATGTTGTTCGTCTTTCTTAATTTATCAATAGGAAATCACAATAAGTCTTATGTCATTGAAAACAACAACAGAAACAGGCAAAAACCAAATTTTCAATAGAAAAGTGCGAGAAGAAGGTTTGGAAGCCATTTGAACCATAAGTTTTTTTCTGAAAACCTTCTCTGCTGCCCATTGAGCGATTTGTCTGAGCTAATGGGAACTATCAGTAGTACGGTAATATTTCAACAATTCAAAAGGAATAAAATAATAAAAAAATATCCAAGAAATAAATAAACCTCGTGGCATCGAAGTCATAAAACCAGTAGTTAGAAGTCAAAATTGCTATCCAAACAATATTTGGTCGCAATAGAAAAGATTGAGGTCCTGTGATTACTGAAAAACAATTACAGTTCAAAAAAAGTTTGAGATCGGTTAGTTTATAAAAGCCATTAGCTGTCTACTCAAAGCACTGGATAGGTTCACTTAATGCTCAATAGCAAATCTATTGCACTATTAGTTATAGATTCTATGCCCTAGGGCTCTAAAAACTTTAATTCTCAGAAAGAAAATTTCATAACAATTACAAAAACTCACAGTAGAAGCTAAAAAAAAACAAGAACGATTCCTAGAAAACGGATATATGTTCATCGAGCTTCATTTGACTGTAAATCAGGTTCGTCATCAACGGAGTCTTAATATAAAAAATGCTTAGTCTCTAAGTGACTTTAAAACAATAAAAAAAATGTGGAAAATTTTCTTAAAAAACAGCTCTAAAATATATTTCGGAACAAAAAGCAGTAGGCAAAAAGGATTTGAAGATACCGCTTAAGGTTCTTGTGAAAAATTTTTCAAATTCGAGCTAAATATAAAATATTTTTATAAGTAGAAAATTTTCATCTCCTGAAATATTTAATTGTTCTGTTGAAATTAATAAAGAAATTGTGCATTTTTAAAATAAATCAAGCTGGTATGACTTCGCACTAAAAGTGTTTAAAATTAAATTAGTTTTGACTCAGTTCTTCAGTTGAGTTCTCAAAATTCACAACTTGATTAAACTTTAACAGACCAGCGTTTCCTCACACTAGATTTATTTTTATACATTTTTTCATAGTTTGTGCTCTGATGACCATCAAGCTCATTTTGGACTACAACTACGCTTTCTAAAAGACATTAAATACGATAACATTACAACTTTACTTTTTTATACCCAATTATGACCCAAAATGCTTTGATTCGGCATTGTGACCAGTACTTCTCAACCCAATAATAGAAAAAAGCTTCAGTTTCTTCATGCTTTTCCGAGCAATCGCAAAGCTTCAGCAAATTTCTTCATTGTAGAGAAAACTTTGTCTCAGAATTTCACCTGCGCCGGACACTTGTGAAAAATTTTACACAATCCTGTAGAGGAATTGCAGTCTCGGTACCACAAGGTTGTGGTATCGCCTATCAGGGAAATTAGGAAGGTTACCAATGAAATGGATTTTTTAATTATCAAAAATGACAAAATTGTTTTTAAATTTTGTAATAAGTAACAACATTGTTGAAAACGCAAGTAATAATGATTCTAATGATATACAAAATAGCTTAATCGATTAGGGAAAATGTAACAGATTGCGCAGTTACACAAATCATCGCCAAGCGTATCAGGAAGCCTACCAAGTCACACATACAAAATTTTTTTGCACAGATAGTCGAAAAAGGAAAAGTAATAGATGTAAAATGTTTCTAAAAATTTGAAAAAAATTCTACTGAACAGCATTACAGATGTTGATTCTTGTCTATATTGAACTAAATTAGGAACATTCAAATAGTAATGCTTGAAAAATTTTACATACATACATACATATATATGTATGTATGTATGTAAAATTTTTCAAGCATTAATATTTGAATGTTCCTAATTTAGTTCAATATAGACAAGAATCAACATCTGTAATGCTGTTCAGTAGAGTTTTTTTCAAATTTTCTGATTGGTAATCTTCGAATATGACTATGTCTTGGTATATGTCCATGTCTTTGTATGTCTTTATGTTTATCTATACCATTGTCTGCTTCATTTTCTATGTTTTTGTTTTGCATTTACTTCTTATATGAGTATCTAAGGGCATTAAATCACAATGAACTAAAGATCCATTTCTACAAGATATATGTCATGCAAAATTTGGCACCACATAATGATTCACCATTTGTTTTTAAAATTGCATCAACATAGTTGCTATATAGTAGATTTAATCCTAAATCAATGTGTTGTTTTGAAAACAATGAGGTGTTTCAGTTCTATATCCATCATAAAAATAAGAGTTTCGTAATGTTTCTCGAGATATGACTAACAAACTTGATAATGGTTTCAGTATTTGCTCTCTCGTTACAGTTTTGAGTCTAATGCAGGAGAAGTGGATAAAGAATCTTCTAAGTTTAATTATTAATTTACGCAAAGCTAGAACCTCAGATTGTTAAATTGTTTACAACTAGGAATGGTTAAGGATGTTGTTAAAGCTGTTACTGATTGTGATAGCAGCTTCTATTTTTGGTAAGTATTTAAAAGTCAAAAGTATTGAAACCAAATTTGATGTTGTAGATAAGCAAAAAAACGTACGTTCAAAAATTGAAACATTCTAGACAATTATAGATATTGTCAGAGATGGTATTTTTATGTACTCAAATTGTTATGTTTTCCGTTTGTGTCCCACTCCATCTTTGAGGATTCATATTATTTGCACCCCTCAGACGCACGTGCAATATTTGGATCTATTATGTTTTGGCCCCCAGCTTAATGGACTTATATTTTTTTACGCCCCCAAGCGCACGTGCTATTTTGTTACATAATAAAGTGCTATATAACAACATAAAATTTGTAACTGGGGGCCGTAAAAACACTGGTGGGGGGGGGGGGCAGAATAGATCCCAATATTTTAACATAAAAATGGACTATGTAATGGCACGTGCTCTGTAACTGCAGTTTGGAAAAATTTCTCCGGACGGTCTCTTACAATTACTGAATTTATTTAGATGCGCTTTTCTGGATAAGATTCGGCAAAATTGACAAGAGTGCTGGAGACGTGTACCTAGTTGAACCCTATTGGGCAGATGCAGAAAGCTACGAACCAATCCCATACGATTCTATTAAATGGCAAAACGGTGAACCGAGAGGGAGAGACAACGAATGCTGTGGATGTGTCAAAGGGAATAATGGCAAAATGCACGACTGCATGTGCGATGACAGAAATCACTTCATCTGTGAAGTTTCTGATCCGAGCATTATAGATTCACCAACTGCATTGTGTTAGCAATAAAAAAAGTTAAAAAATGTCGCCTGAGTCAAGCAGAAAGTCACCTAAAATGGGATATTTTACTGTGAAAAATACAAACTCTCTATGTTGAAGATCTCATTTTTTTAGAGAAGGAAAGCACTTGGAATGAGGGTAAAATGATTGGGGTGTCACTGTGACCAAATCCGAACTTTTTGGATTATGTGTTTATTACATAGTATTATTTGTACTAGCAATTGAAGACGATTACGTTCACTGCCCGCTATACACAGAAAGAAGGGGTTACAAAAAACAGCAGAGAGAAGGATAAAGGAGAAAGAATAAGATGAAAAAATAGGACCAAAAAGGCGCTTATGGTAAATATTCAGTCTCCAAGACTGTCTCAACTCCGCACTGATGCCAGGGTTCTCTCGAATGACTCTTGAGGTTGACTTATTTTCGGTTGATTACAAACCTTTTGAGATTAGTGAACCCGACGGCTTCAGAACTCCTGTTCTTGCCCGGCTCGAGGTGTCACCGCTAAAAAATCGCTAAAAGATGTAAGATTGCGGCGAATTTGAGTAAAAATGTAAGCTTTGTGCTCAATGCCATGAAACAAATTTGTGACAAAATTTTTGTGACAAAAAGTATTTACGCGGTGAAAGAAAATTTTTCACTGCTACCAGCAGAATACCGTGAAAAAAAATACCGTGAAAAAAGCAGAATACCCTAAAATCGCAAACCTTACAAATATTCAACGATAATTTCAAACGCTTATCTTAAACTCACAATAATCATAAATTTATGTAATAATGTAGTTTAATGTAATTTAATGTAATAATAGGATTGGTGTAACCACTTTGTGGATCAGTATACAGACCTTCGGTCTTGCTTGCCCTTACCCCATTATTTGGCAAATCAGGAAAACTGCTCAACGAAATTGTTTTGCAAATTCGCAGATTTCTAGTAAATCCTTTAGGTATATCCATATCTGGATGTTGTATTTTTACATGAGCATTCATTCCATCATATCTGACAATAGAAGTGCAAAATAGGCAACTAACTTTAGTAGAAGTACAATTTCTACATGTATACTTGCTTTTATCAAAATCAGTTAGTGTTTTTATATAATTACATTTATTACAACATCTAGTTATAACTTTGGGATTAGAACTAGGATTAGGGCTAGGATTAGAACTAGGATTAGGGCTAGGATCAATGATCGGATTGGAGCTAGGATTAGAACTAGAATTAGGGCTAGGACTATATCCAAATTCATCTTTAAAAGAACAATCAGTCCTGATGCAAATACCACTCAATGTTTTATCACCACACATACATTTAGCAATTTTATCTTCATGACATATTGAATAATGAAAAGCTAGACATTTTATAACCATTTATGGTGGGGTAAAATTATAAATATTTGCAAAACGACTTCGTTGAGCAGTTTCACTGATTATAAATAATATCTAGCCAAGATTTCAATTATATCTTTAGTTTTATCTTTAGATGTGATATACTCAACTAAACATTTCTTTCCCATCATATTGAGCATATTAGTTTTATATCTTCTATCTAAAATCACTTCGAGGTCTAATTCCGTTTTATCTCTAATAATATTTATAATCTCATCTCTAAATTCTTCATTATTTCCATATAGATTGCTTAAAAATTTTTGTCCCTTTCTATTTAAAGTTCCTATCTCTTCATCTATATATTCTTCTTGTATTGTATTTCGCAGATTGGGTTTTACCCATGTTTCACTATTGGGCTTCGCCCATGTTTCACTATTGGTATAACCACTTCGTGGATCCAACTCTTCTCCATATCCAACGTTAACCAATGTACTTACTCTATTCAACATTGTGCTTGCTCCCATTGCAATATTTCCATCATTTCTTGATATCATATCGGGATAAATATAACTAATTATAAATAAACCTGCGCTTATAATTCCACCAATAGTTGATAAATTTTTATGCCTTTCCTATAATCATCTCTTTAGTTAGAACATCATTCTGTATTTTAATATTATTTTTTTTAAGAAGTTTATTAAAGTAGAGTATATAGTTATCATGATTAATAACATTTCTACCCGTAGCATTAATCATGAGTGGTTTCATATATGCTATAAGTTTATTTATATCTTCTCTTTCTAGTTCAAATTTCAAACTAAGAGGAAACTAAGAGGAAACTAAATCAAGCAAACCAACTCTCGAGTCATATATCATAGTTCTATTCTTATCAATAATAAAAAAAGTATTCTCTTTGCTATTATATATAATTATACCATAACGAAATTCATCTGACATCCCATCTGTACAATTATAAAAGTTATTATTTAACTCACTAATTATTTTATTAAAGTTATGTTCACATTTATATATTTCATTAATATTTTTAGATAGATCAGCTCCATTATAAGTTGTTCAATAAATAAAATCACAACTCATTCTTGCTGTATTATTTTTTGAGCTGGTTTATGACACATTACAATCATTTGAATATTATAATGTCTTCCTTCTGCGAAATAATAAGCTGTATCTTTATTTAACTTATCACCCATATCATCAAGAACAATTACACTATCTTAGAATTTAGATTTTTTTCATGAGATCATATTTATATCGCATGTATTAAATCCAATATAAAACTCGCAAGTCTCAGGATCCGTCCAATCTCTATCATCTTGACATACTATGATTTTATTTTTAGCTTGCTGTTGGTCTTGATCAATGTAACTGCTTCGCAGATCTTGGTCTTGGTCTTGGTCTTGGTTTTGATCAATGTAACCGCTTGGCGGATCTAAGTATAACCTTAAGTATTGTCTAATAAAATATGTTTTACTTGTTCCAGTTCCACCATAAACAATAGTATGTAATGGTGAATTTTCATAATCAAATCTAACTAGACTCCTATTCATAAATCCACCAAAGCTTTCTTCTAGTTTTGTATATTTACTCGGTATTGAATCATATATAATAAAACAAACTCCAATTATGATAATGAAAAAGTATACCTCCTTTATCCATTTTTATATATGAAATTTATATATAAAAAATGCTTATCCTAACTTTTGGGGAATTCAATGATAAATTTAATATTGATAATAATGCTATGAATGATATTAGAATAAAAGATATAGGAAAAGATTTAAGTCTAACACCAATTGAAATAGTAATGAGAGATCAGACTCTAGACACCACAAGTGAACTTCAACATTATTGTCAATCTACATTCAATTGATGGTACACATTGGGTTTTAGTTATAAGAAGATAAGGTGGTCCTGTTTATTATTTGATAGTTTTTGGTGTTGAGACCCCACCATTATTTTTAAATGTCCTGAAATATATAATGAGTGTTTTTGTTTAGGTTGTCATGTTATTGTTAATGATAATGTCAACGATAATGTTATTGATAATGTTTTTGATAATGATAATGATAATAATATTGATAATGATAATGATAATGATCTACGAAGTAGCTTTGCTAATAATGTTAAAGATAATGACAATGATAATGATCTACGAAGTAGCTTTGCTAATAATGATAATGATATACGAAGTAGCTTTCCTAATAATGTTAATGATAATGATAATGTTAATGCTAAAGATAATGTTAATGATAATGATCTACGAAGTTGCTTTGCTAATAATGTTAATGATAATGATAATGATAATGATCTACGAAGTAGCTTTGCTAATAATGATAATGATCTACGAAGTAGCTTTGCTAATAATGTTAATGATAATTGTAATGTTAATGTTAAGGATAATGTAAATGATAATGATCTACGAACTAGCTTTGCTAATAATGTCAATGATAATGATAATGTTAATTATAATTTTATATATCTATTTGGTACAAAACATCAAAGGGGTAAACCTAACAACAAAGAATGTCTTAGTAACAATATCTCTATAAACATAAATGAAGATCTACAATCATGGCTAAATGATTTTAAAATAATTACTGAAGCTACACTCCCAGAGAACTTTAGATGTATAATATCTGGTCCTAGTGAATGTGGTAAGACATTCTTATTAAAAAAACTAATTCTGGCTAGTATATATTGTGATAAGCTATACATCATTGAACCTACTGGTGATCAATATATGGGTTTAGAGAGTTATAATCGACGAAATCGCAACTCTGTTGACCCAAAAGCAGATATTGAGTTTGTTAAAGATATGAAAGATTTACCATCCTCCGATAAGCTACACAAAGACCTAAAGAAACTAATGATATTGGATGATTTTAGAGCCAAAGAACCAGTTATTAATGAATACTTTTGTAGGGGTAGACATAATAAATGTAATATGATATATCTTAATCAAAATCTATTCACAATAGATAGACAGAGTGAAAGAGAGTACTTTAATCTATTTATTTTATTTAAACAAAGAGGTAAAGCCCTCATATCTATATATCAAGATTTCTTTAATAATGTTGAACTTAGTTATAATGATTTTGCTAAAATATGTAATAAGGTATGGAAAGAGCCCTATAATTACATTGTCATTGATAAAACTAAAAATAAAAATTTTAATGGTAAACTAAGAATTAATTGGGATGGATCGGAGGGTTTTGTAGTTAAATTATTTCCTTGTCAATGGCTATTATTATAGATAGAGATTGAACTATAACCATATCATTAACTAAAAATATTTTCTAAATCAAATGTAAAGTAAAAATCGTTACATCACCATTAAAGTCTATAGGTCTTCCATGCTCATCTTTAATACGAAACTCTATATATTTTATTCTATCTTTAGTTACATTTTGATATAAGATATTAGTTGGTATAATATTTATCAAGTAACCTGGTGGTTCTGTTAGAGTAAAAGTATATAGTATGTCTGTGTTATTCCCATTATCTTTAACACCAGATATCACATTACAATGAATGTTAATAGTACTAAAACTCATAATATCAACAATTTTCTGAGATTTCTACTTCAAAGCTAATTGCCCCCTGTTTTATTTCCATTAAACAATTCATCGTATTATTATCAGGTTCTATTATAACATTACCATCAGTTTCTTCTTTTATTTTTTATGCTATGTCAGTTAACTCATGTGCTCCTTGTGTAATAGTTGAATACAGCAACGGGATTCCTTTATAATTATAATTAAGGACAGATGTAATGTTTGAGTCAGTGTTATTGTTAGAGCTAAAACGTTCTGCTATCGGCGAAGCCGGTTCCCGAATTGGCGAAGCCAGTCCACGGATTGTCGAAGCCAATTCCTGGATTGCTTCACCTTCTATAACAGTACTAGCATTTAAGGATTGATTATTCCTCCTATTCACATTAAACACCGAATTATAAACCGATGATCTAATTAAACCGAATTTTGTTGTATTAAGTATAGGTTCACTAAAGTTAAACTTTTCTGTTGGTTTTATCATTCTAAAGTTAAGTGTATGTTCTTCTTTAGTTTTAGTTAAAGCATCGTGTATTTTTTAGTTCCCATAAGATTAAGATATCCGTCATTTTTTGACTTATAAAAATGGATTTTAATTTGGAAACAACTCATGGTTATGATAATGATATACACAAAAGTAAGATTATAAAATACAAACCAAACAATCTATCAATAACGAATACGGTTAATTCCAATATTAATATCATTCTCAATAGAGAAGAGAATCACTTAAATTTGCGTGATTCCTATCTAGAGATAGAGTTTGTTGTATTAGATGATGCTGGTGGTGTATTTGCTAATGATGCTAACATCAGATTATTTAATTATGGTATGATGGCATTGTTTAGTTTAGCTAAACTTGAAACTAGTGGTGGTAGGCTTATTGAACATATAGATCATTGTCAACCTAATCTATTGATGTATAAGTTATTAACTAGTATTGGTGATGAATATGAGAGTGGTTTTGTTAGAAATCAAGGCAATAGAGATAGTTGACTTAAAGGTGACCATATTGCTGCAGAACGAGGTCATATGTATATGATGATTAAGATGAGTGATCTATTTGCTTTGTAAATGATTTAGAAAAGATTATATATGTTTTGAAATTTAAACTAATATTAAAAAGAAATAATAATGATAGAGCTCTATCTAGAGTTAATGCTGGTGCTGGTGCTGTTGGTAATGATGGTAATATAGATATTAGAAATATAACATGGTGTGTGTCTAGTGTTGATCCTATTAATGACAATAGAATTATTGTGCAAAAGGGTTTAAGTAAAAGAATAATGTAGACTTTAGCTATTATGAAAGAAAGGCATTTTATAAGAATGTACCCAATGCTACTAACTTCTTGTTTGATCTTGGTATGGAAAATGGCATGGAAAGACTACAATATATAGTAGCTGGTTTTGAAAATAATAAAGTTAATGAACAAATTCATGATGCAAGTACATTTCATATAATGAATGTTACTGAATGTTATTGTAAGATTGGTAGCGAGTCTTATCCTGAGGATAGAATGAATATTAATTATAGTGCTAATAATTATAATGAGGCTTTTAAAGAGATTGTTAGCTTTAATAAAGATTATAATGGGCTACCACATAATATAGAACCAAATATAAATCATAGATTATTCAAAAGCAGTTATAGAATATATGTATTCGATACTAGATATCAAAGGGATCATATAGGACCACAACCAATACAAGTTAGTTTTAAATTTAGTGCTGCAGTTGCGGATGTTATATGTCATGCGTTAGTATTAACTAGAACGGTTATTAGTGTGAATAGTGATGGTAATAAGATGGTTGATATAGTATCATAATTATAATTATAACTATGACCCTAGTCATTATTTTAGATATATCTCTAGCTATAATCATCTGCGAACGGACTTCGTCCGTGGCAAGCCAATTTGCAACACAACTTCGTTGAGCAGTTCCTGATTAGCAAAGCTACTTCGTAAATAATTGTATTTATAACTATTTCCTACTTGTCTTAACAAAACCCCTAGCATAAATAATATCTAGTTTCTTTTTATTCTTTAGAGATAAGGCTCCAGCTTCAAGCATAATCTTAGCCTTGGGCCTAACCTTAGGCTTCGAGCTTCGCTCTCGGGTAGAACCCGTAGGCTTAGGCTCGTTCATAACAACAAAGGGATTATACTTTTTAACTTCCATTATTTTTTTATATATAGAAATGAGTCTTTTAAATAAGTTCATAACTAATTCATATTGTGTTGGTGGTAGACATTATAGTGGTACTATTAATATAAGTGGAGATGTTACTTCAAAAGGTACTTAAACGTTAAAAGTTAATTGTGTTAAGTGTAAGAGAAATAATTCAATGAATGTATCTGATGCAACAATAGAAGCAGAGGGATTGAAAGATTTCTTTAAAAGTGTTGGTAGGGCTACAGTTATTTTTGGAAAGGTGGTTGCCAGTAATCCAGTAAGAGCATTAGAAATAGCAAGTAAAATAGGAAGTGCAGCTGCATCTAGAAACCCTAGAGCTGCTTTATCAACCACACTTGATTTAATTAAATTTGCAACTACTGGTGAAGGTATAAAGGTAGTACAAAAAGGAAGAGGGTTATATTTAGGTACTAAGAAAAGATAATTAATTATATTAGAGTTTAAATTTAACTATAACTATAACTATAACTACGGGTATGGGTATATCTAAGACTAAGACTAGCTCTAATATTATCTATATATATTAATATTAATATTATTATTACTAAATACATTATTATAACTAAACACTAACAACTTTAGTTTAAAAAAAGACTCAGCTTGTCTTTCTTGTTCTTTTTATAATCCTCATATACCTTAGCTAATTCATTATACTCATCATTATCTTTTTTTATCATTCATTAATTTAGTATAATAGTTTATTAAATTTGTCGCTAAACTGTTTACTTAAAATATACATTTGTGAATACTTTATAATTTTATTTCTTATTTTAGTATTAATTGTTTTTCATAATTAACCACAAACAGTTGCTGTAGCAAAAGCTGTTGGTATAGAATAAGGTAATCCTATACCTGTTAATGCAACTGATGTTGTTGTTGCCGTTGCTGCTAGATGATAATACTAATTCTGTTATCTCAGCTACGTTATTATAATTTTTATATCTACTTAACTTCTTATTATAGTTATTAGTTTCAGTTTCATAATAATTTCTAATATCTTTTATAATGTTAATATTGTTGTTAATTTTATTATTATCTTGGATTTTTTCATTTATTAATCGTTCTGATACAGTTGATAGATCTGGGTAAAGTAATCTCTCACTCGGTGCTGTTGGTTGACTCATTTTCAGTAGTAAAATAACTCTCAATATCTTTCATTATATCTTCTTGTTTAAAATCATAATGCTCATAATCATCTCTAGTCTTGCTCGCTCTTTATTATCAACTAACGTACTTTGTAAAAGTAAAGCTATTATATATTGTACTATTGTCTTTTTTTTTCTTTATAAGTGCTTCATCAACGGCAGAACTAGTCTTTTTATTAATTTCTTTAAATTCATTTAGACCCCTAGTAAACATATCATCTAGTTGTATGTTAGTTATATTCTGATTAAACTTATTATTATCAAATTCTTGTTTTAATTGATTATTTTTAGAGATAGTATCAGCAGCAACTTTCATACAAAAGTTAACAGTTTTTGTGACTTCATTTGCTGATTCACTAACCTCATTAATTAGTTCATCATTAACTTGTGTTTCATTTAGTTGTAATGTTTTAGTTGTGACTTTATCAAATTCACCTTTTCTTAGCTCAGTTATGTTTCTACTTAAAATGTCTATTTTATTAGAAGAGGATAATAAGTTATTGTCGCAGTACTCTTTATTAACAACGTCTTTTTCATCTATCGGAGGATGTACATTTTTAATTTTATAGGTATCCTTCAGGTCAAAATTATCGTTATATTCTAAGAATAATTGACGCGCCTTACTTGGTGATAGACTAATATTTGATGATGCTTGTTTAGCCTGATTGAATCTATTTCTTGTCATCTTTGTACTTATTTACAGAAAGATCTGAATCTACCAAGTAGCTGACCGTTGGTCTATCGGGGAACCCGCAACTATTTTGGACCAGCTTGCTGGCTTATGGACCTCCGGTCATGCTTCGCCATCAGAGAACCTGCTTGGCAGATGACCGGAGGTCTATATTTAATGATTCTAAAACTTTATTATTAGATTCAAAGTCAAACTCGGATTTTAATAGTTCCTCTTCATAATACTTACCTTCCATTATCTCTCCATTCATATCTTCTATCTTATAAGTTGTTGGTTGTTTGTTCAAAACTTCATAAACTTTAAATAGTTCTCTATTCCAATTAGAAGTGTATCCCTTAGAGAAGATATTACGTTTATCTGCATTTCTAACATAATTACAAACTTTAAATTTTGGTGTTGCTTTGGTAGACTTAACATACTGTCTAACTTTATCAGGATTATTAGAAGCATCAACTGGTGTCATGTTAATTGTTGAATGAATGTTATTGTTATATATTTTGACTGCACCATTTAGTATATTTACCCAATTAGCATCACCATTGATGAATATTGGTTTACTAATTATATGTAAAAATGTTCTATTGAATCTCTCAATAAACACAGCCTTTAAATCACTATAAGTAGAATATAGTTTTGTTTCATATTCTTTAAGTAAAGATTTAAATGTTTTATTGTAAAACTCACTACCTCTATCTACCCATAACTTTTCTGGTTTTCGACTTTCAGAGCCACCCTGTGGACTTTCAGAGCCATCCTGTGGATTTTCACCTAATACTATTTAAAAACCCTTACTTATAGATAAACCAGATTTATTCTTTAATGCAATATCCCATGCATATTTTGTGAATATATCTATAACTGTTAATATATACTTATAACTATTATTGTATTTAGTTAGAGATGACTTATCAATTAAATCAGCTGACCATGTTTCATCTTTATATAATGGTAAAATTCTATCTCTTCTAAACTTTGTTATTTGAGGACTGAATACTTCTTTAGCTAAAAGTTGTTGTTGTTGTTGTTGTTTTTCCACAGTTTTTAAGGACGTAGTCATGGTTTCGCCTATCTACCTTAGATAAAAACAAAATTATCTAGTTGCTCTTGATTAATAATATTCATAGACAATAGTTGCTTAGATATATCTAGCATTTCATCATAAAATCCATCATGACCAGCTTTTGTTTCTAGTATTAATAATTCTAATTTATCTACTTGATTATTTGGGTCCACATAGTGGTGGCAACTTCTTTGGTCAGCTTTGCCAAGACCAATAGCTTCTATTTGTTTATCAGTCTCATAATCAGTCTCATAATCAGTTTCTTCTTCTTCTTCTACTATCCCTTGTTCATAAGCACTAGCATCACGATGATGTATTTCATCTTCATTGGAAGTAGGTATTGATATAACACGAAAAGTGGGTTCACCGATACTAGAAAACATTCTTCTTATAACTTTCGATCTATTACTTTGAGTATCTCCTCTTTGTTTATAACCAATATCCCTTAGAAATTGTTTTATATTGTTTTCATCACCTTTTAAATCTCTTTCGGTTACACTTTTATTAGTAATAAATATAGAAAAACCCTTAGAAAAATCATAGACTTTACCTTTCATTTTTATACCATCAGGGACTAGAGATACATCTACATCATTTATTTTAAATTTGTTTGAATTTGAATCAACTGATATTAATCGGAATTGTTTATTTGTTTGTTTACCCATTAGTAATAAAATATCAATCATATCATTGTCTACGGCAAAAGTTTGCCCTCTATCATCTTTTAATGTTGTGTGTGGATCGGGTGTGGGTTTTAAGAGGGCGTCCCGTTCATCAAGAAAGCTGTTTTGTTGATGGTGTCCTAGACTCTTTAAAGTATTAGTGTTACTGTCTAGCACAGCCAAAATTTTGTTTTGAAGAGCTTGCATTGTTTCAGCGTTTGTATTTAAAGTTTTAGTTAAAAGATCAAATAGCTCTTCTATTCCACCATAATATTCTTGTTGCTTTAATTTATCTTCCAATCTATTTCTTCTGTTTAGTTTTTGTAGTTTATTTAATTCTTTGAGTTTATCTAGCCTAGTCATTTTTTATAAGGTCATTATATAATCTAATAGCGGCTTCAATTAACTTTCTATCATCATTAATGGTTCGCTCTTTAATATTATTTATAAGTAGGTCTTTGTCTCCATCTAATGACGCATTCTTAATCAGGGAAGGGCCTTTGGCCTTGGTTGGTGTAACAAGGCTTGCCCTTCTCCAACCTGCTTTGCAGATTTTTTCTTCTGTTTATTTTTTGTAGTTTATTTAATTCTTTGAGTTTATCTAGCCTAGTCATTTTTTATAATTTCATTATATAATCTAATAGCGGCTTCAATTAACTTTCTATCATCATTAATGGTTCGCTCGTTAATATTATTTATAAGTAGGTCTTTGTCTCCATCTAATGATGCATTCTTAATCAGGGAAGTGCCTTTGGCCTTGGTTGGTGTAACAAGGCTTGCCCTTCCCCAACCTGCTTTGCAGATTTTTTTTACCAGATCTCTTTTGAATAGATATAGATTCTCATCATGAGGATAGCTTTTAGTATTATTTACATAAAATCTTTTATCATCAAATGTGTTTAGACTAATTTTACTTGTTTTTGTTGTTGTCATGATATCACCAACTTTTTGTATTCTACATTCATCTACACTTCTCTCTGTGTTATACATTAGTTTATTTTAATACTCCTCATGTTTAGCATTGTTACAATTCTTTATTCCTTTCTCTTTAGTATTCTTAGGATAGTCTTTGAAACTAAATGTCTTTGGTGACAGGGCTATAAACTCTTCTATAACTTTAATACCTAATTCATGTTCCATTTTGCCTTGAACTTTATTATTAGTTTTAATTGGTGGCTCCAGATTGGACAGATCCATG
This sequence comes from Convolutriloba macropyga, assembly GCF_964194025.1. Lineage (NCBI taxonomy): Eukaryota > Metazoa > Xenacoelomorpha > Acoela > Convolutidae > Convolutriloba > Convolutriloba macropyga. The sequence goes on along the minus strand of NC_134476.1, from coordinate 18,100,957 downwards.
TGCTCGTCACTAACTTTACCTTCAGTATAACTTAATAAAAAACTATCAGTATCCAAATAGTGGACTTGTAGATCTTTGAGATATGGTTGAAGAATATTATAGAATACATCATACATGTGTAATTTACTTAATTCTAAGATAGTAACACCTACATATACTGGAGGATCATATTCTATTTATTCTTTATATTCAATTTGGCTGTAATTTTTATATCTAGTTATAATCTTAAATGTTGGTTTACTTATTTTTTCGTTATGATTTCTTCATCGTGTAAGAAATTACTCGGAAGGAAATGTAGGGGATTCATGCACATTCTTCCATATAGTGAATTGTTCATTAATTTCCTTACATCCTTTTCTGCTTCAGTTTTAGCTGTTGCTCTTTCATTAGTATTGTTTTGTATATAATCTCCACATATATAATTTTGTTTAAATTTAATCACTCTATGTATTATAGTTACTTTTACACCCATTTTAACATGGAATTTTATCATCCTATAATGAAACATGTATTCTGTTTTGTTGTTTTGGCCTAAGATTAATTTCTCCGTTTTTGTTTTGCCTTTCTCTCTTTCGCGGTATCCCAATTCATTATCATTTATCTTTTTCTTATCAGGCATCAATGCTAGTTGCTCTGTTCTATCTTTACATGTATCAGTGTAATCATTATCGCAAACTATATAATAACCATGATCATTATCATCTGGAGTATTTAATATAGTATCAAGAGTAGTAGAAGTAGTAAACTGGAAGTCCTTATAAGGTAGCCTTTGCATCATTGCATAGCCGTATAGGTTGTTTGCATCGATGTACCAGATATTTCTGTTATGGGACTTTATCCCTGTTTCACCATTGTTGACTATCCTTTTCCCCATTATACCACATATACCACCTCTCTTTGCTTCAACGAAATGATCTAGCATTTGTTTATCTTGTAATGTATCTAATGTAACACCGCTTGACATTAACCAACAATCAAAACTATAGCCTGGTAGACTAACGTAATGTAGTAGATTGAGCTTGAATTCTTTCATGCTTAATTTAACATATTCATTCATGCAATAGTCTAATATTTCGACATCGTTCTGTAAATACTCTATAGTTAGATCTCTACCGGTTTTATGATTGTTTTCATTATTAAAGGTATCTACTGCTTCTTGTGTTGGTAATTTATTATGTAATGAGAATTTGAAGTCTTCTATTTTTAGATTACCTATAACTTCTTGGTAGGTAGCTTTGCAACCATTGGCAGCTTCGCTGTCATACGACTTTGTCATGGTTCCCCAGTCATCTAAACCAAAGTATTCAAATGGATATGTTTTAGTTTTACACCCGTATATCTTTGCCGTTTGATCTAGAGGCATAGCTAAGAAGTTATAACTATCTAAGAATTTAAGACAACCAATGCTGAACATCTTAGACTTACCAGCAGCTAGTGGTATGTTATCTACTTTTCTTTTATCATTATTCTGTTTAAAGAGTTCACTGTATAGCAGGTTGAAGTCATAGCCAGAGCCATTGTGGAATATTAGAGGAATTAGGATTTGTTGTTTGTACCTCAGATTACATATTCTACATGCTGGTCCTCTATATTTACCAGTTTCATGACAATGATCTCTTACTTTATTAATAGATGTTTCACTGCAGATATGACAAGTGTTATTAGTTTCGTGATATAATTTATCTTCTTCATTAAATATCATTTGTTTGTTGCGCTTGAAGTAATTCTCAGTTTCTATTTCTATATAGATCACTAGCAAATCTTTTGATACAATCAAGAACCAAGTAGTATTTGAAATTACATTGCCATGTGTAACCAACACTTATTGGTATGTGTTCAGCTATTACATATTTACAGTCATTAGTTGCGACTTCAACAATGCAGCATTCTGAATCAGCAGTTATAATATTTTTTATATTCCGACTTATGTGTTCAATTATAAAAGTAATATGTTTTTTCTTAGGGCAAACAATCTCTGGTTTGAAAGAGTGGCAACATACATGTTTATCATATTTAATTTGTGAATCAGACCAATGTATACATCTATCACAGTAATAATAATTAATGTTATTTTTATTTGGTCGATCTAACCAGGTTTCTATGTTTTTAATTACAGCACAGTGTTCTACTCCAGCATTTTCCAAAACCAATATTTTGACAACTTTTCTATCTTTCTCAAAATCATCCACCGGTTTAAGTAATTCTACTTTGCCATTACCACAAGGTGTGTATAACCAAATATTAATATTATATAATTTCTGTATTCTCAATATATAACCAAAGTCGTCTGCATGTTGTTGTCTTGGTTCAATTAGATTGTTTACATATTTACTTTCACGTGTTGCATGGTGTGGAGCGGGATGTAGCCAAGCAGTTATAGTTAGTTGTAAGCAATTGTTTTTGGAATTGCGTATAATTAATATCGATTTAGAGTTTTTGAGATCAGGAGGTAAATCTATATAACTACCAACAGATGCTTTAGTTGGTTCAATATTTATCTGAATACTTCTTAATCCGAGAAACTCAAAGTCGTAGCCATAGCCTTCATATTTTTCCTTTTCGAAATTTAGCCATTGTTTGAAGTCACCGTAATCGTATATAGCCTTATTAATAATATAGTCAGTGCTGAAGAATAATTTTGTAATCTTAACTTCATCTTTGATTCTCTTCTTGTACTAACACTCGGCTTTGACCTTATATTTAAAACTCCTAAATTTTCTATACTGGTAACAGTTTCTAATTTCATCTAAAGAATTAGTAACAGCTTCACCTATAACTTCAATGTAATTTCCAGCTTTATCAGTAATATAGAATTTTCTCATGCTCTGGCTAGAGTTTATATCAGAGTATTCTGTGTTTTCTAGATACATGCGATTGTGACTATATGAATAAGTAGTAAGCGCTATTTTTTTCCTAAATTCTTCATGACATTCTTTACACTCATACTTAATTCTGGTATAGATAGTATCATCACCTTTAGTTTTAGTTTCAGTTTTAGTTTTAATAATATCCTTAGTATTATCTTTAGGTCTGAGAACTTAGTCATCTTCATCTGAATTATACACCCTTTCCCTAGTTTCATCGGTGAAGCCGCTTTGTGGATCTTCCACTTCATCCTCATACTCCTTTAAGTGCTCATGTGTTTAAGTGCTAATACTCGCCCTGTTTAAGTTCACTTAAATTATGCTTTAAACATCGCTTAAATTATGTTTAATAAATTGTTTCCTTGTTTCAAAGGCGAAATCACAAATATAACAAAAGTTTACGTTTTCTACATTAGATATCTTTTTTTATAGACAAAAAAATCATTTTTGAAAACATACGAATTAAAAATGCCTACATCAGTAAAATGTGGTGGGTGTAAAGATAAATCATGGAGAAAATGTTGTGATAAATGTCTAGATAGTTTATTTGAATGTTATATCTGTAAGGGTTACTTTAAGAATAGAGATTATATTAATCATATGAATATACATTATAATGTTCCTAGTCTATATATAACTTGTATAATGTGTAATTAAAATCAACACATCAGCGGATTTAGATTTAAAAAATTTAAGTGTTGTATTTATTTACATAGATATAGATATACACATACCAAAGATAGATTCGAGGAATATGCTAAAACGAAAAAACGTGGTGAATTTGCAAGCGAGCTTTTTATTATTTTCTAGTATTAAGCCATTTCATAATTTAATGTTAGACTTAGAGTGAATATGTAGTAGTGGATAAAACAAGGATTCCGGCAATCAGTAAAATTTGGCCCGATTCGACATGCGCGATCAGCGTTAGGAGAAAGGGTCAAATTTTACTGATGGCTGGAATCCTTGTTTTATCCACTACTCTTGTGCACTTGTTAACAATTTCACTCAGGACTTGGATAGAACTAAATGTTTTGGAAACTGAAGACACCGGATAACGTGCCATTTTGGTTTCAAAACACCCAGCTATGTGTCAACATTGGCAACAATGCGGCCTGCCAGATACAGGGCTACCTTCGCAAATTTTGTGCATCTCATAATGAATGGACTCCTTATGTTAACGATCACTCATTTGCTTCCCCTCAGTACCATCGGGGTCGTTTCACAGGGAATCACAGACGTGATGGATGCGGCTACAGATGGGGTTTTATAGAGAAATTGATTTAAAAAATGCTCACAACGGATAGAAGGCAGATATTAACCTCAGCACTATTTTTTGTCTTTCCTTCCTTATATCGGTGAGACATACAAAGATAACAGTAGTTGGGGTTGTTGGTTCCCTTTCAGTTTCCTTATCGGTGTTCGGTGTTCCCACTTCCCGGTGTTGGTTGAGAAATCTTGTTAAAATTCAACTCTAGATAGTACTGAAATTTTTATGACATATTGAAAACGTATTATCCGCATAATGCACGGGGAAAATTGTATTAAAAAAGAACAACAAGATCTGACATTAAAGAGACTACGAGTCAAAAAAAAAACAAACAACAAATTTAGCAAAAACAAAAATTTTACGGCAGTAACTGATTATCTAAGTTTTAAAGCACCTAGTAACAACGTCAAAATGCAGTCAGATAAAACCTTAACTACACCAATTTATTTTTATCTTAACTATACAGCAGATGGAAAGTTTTATTAATGAGACTAGGTAAGAAGTCGACACAGAGAACGAGCAGTGAGGCGAAACTTAAAAATTAACCAACGTTTTTTAAACCAAGAAAAATCAAAAGTCTTAAACATCATTAACTTTTAACTAAATAATCCTTGATATATTACTAGGAGGTCATTACAAAACCAAAAGGGCCTGTCTTTGGTGAGACTAAGCAATAGAAACGAACTAAAGAGAAACTCAAAAAGTTATAAACGATTTGCGAAAACACAAACTATTGCTACCATTAAAATCATTAGCTATCATCTGAATATTATGTATTCTCAATTCAATTGTTGTTTCTACTAATTCGGCTGAAGGAATTATACTGAGATATTAAATAGCTTACTTGGGCCACATTTGAAAACCATTAGGATCGGTTATTGTGCGATTATTCTGAGAGAAGAGAAACAGAAACACAAAAATTGACCACCCAATAAACGTTAAGAAAAACGCATATTGTCCAGCAAACAAAACATAAGTGACAAATAATTTCGATAGATATGTTTTTTCTTGCAATACAAGAAATTGGATGGGACCTATCATTGAAGAAAAAAAATTACAATTTGACGGAAAGAAGAACAAAAACTGAAAAGTTTGAAAAATAGTTAAAAATGTTTATCATAAATTTTAAGAATATTCGCTATAAACTAACTGCTTTGGGTAACATCATTCATTCAACCCTCAATTACAAGCCTATGAGATCTGTCAGCAATTTACTGCTAACTAAAGAACAAAAACAGCAAATTCAAGAAAAAATTTAAGGCACTAAAAAAATGAAATTTTCACTGAAAACTATTCTATTTTCAACTAATTTCTAAAGAGCAATGGGATTCCTCTCTTTTATCAGTATAAATCCAAAAAATCAACAAAGATGAACAAATACGTTAGAAACACGAAATTTTTGACAAAACACGTATTATCAACGCCATTAAATTCATTAGCTTTCAACGGAAGCCAGTAAATAAGCTAAATTATGCCTCGATGGGACAACAAGTTTGTTTGCCAGCTATCATCAATAAGAACTTACAACAAGTTATTGACTGTGAAAACAACAACAGAGACAGGCAAAAATCAAAGACTCAGTAGAAATGTGCCAGAAGAAAGTGTCGACGCAAATTAAATCATAGGCTCGTCTCTAAAAACTTTTTCTGTGATATGTTGAACTTTTTCTGTGATATGTTGAACCCCTCAACCAATGGGTACTGTCAGCAATATGCTGATGTGATAAGATTCCAAAAAGATCCAAAAATATGAAAAACTACCAGAAAATTCAAGAAAAATTATGAAATCTGTGGCATTAAACTTTTAAAACTAATAGCCAGGAGATAAAACCGCTAACTAGATTAATTTTGGCTGCAACAAAATGGAAAAGGATTCTATTAGTACTGACATTGACTAACAGTTCACGAAAAAAACTGAGGGTTGAGTAACGTTCAAAAAAAATTTTAGAAAAATTAATAAAAGTCTTAACAGCCATTAAACTCAAAACCTTTGAACGGAGCTCAATAACTACGCTCATGTATTACCCGATGGGGGGAAACAATCATAATTGATTATAATCAATAAGACATCACTATAGGTCTAATGACTGTGAAAACAATAACAAAAACAGGCAAAAACCAAAATTGAGTAGAGTGCGAGAAGAAAGTGCGGAAGCCAATTAAACCATTACTTTTTCTCTGAAAACTTTATCCGTGATCCACCGATCGTCCTGTCTAAACCAATGGGGTTAGAATAATTTTTGGATAATGTGTACAATGTTTGGATAATGAGATAAAAGTCCAAAAAAAACCAATAATACAAAAATATTTTTAAAAAACTTTAAGAAATGAAATCTTGTGTCATTGAAGTCGTATAACCAATAGTCGAACAACAAACCGCTGACCAGATTAATTTTGGTTGAAGTAGAAAGCAAGTGGGTCCTGTCAATACTGACACTGACAAACAGTTCACGGAAAAAGATCTGTTAATCTTGAAAAAACATTTGAAAAATTCTCTTTAAAGTCTTAACAGCCATTAAATTCAATAGCTTTCATCGGAAGTCAATACATGCGCTCAAGGATGCCGAGATGGGAGTACACGGTTGTTTGTCATGCATAGGTAATCAATAAGACATCACAATAAGTCGTATAACTATTAAAACAACAACAACAACCGGCAAAAACCAGAATTTCAATAGAAAAGTGGGAGAAGAACGTGTCGAAGCCATTTAAACCATAGGTTTTTATCTGAAAACTTTATCTGTGAACTTCTGAACGTTTTCTTTAAGCCAATTGGAGATATCAATGTTTGGATAATGTGATAAGATTTCAAAGGGAACCAATAATACGAAAAAATTCAATTTTTTTTTATTTTTTTAAATCTTGTGTCATTGAAGTGATATAAACAAGAGTTAGAAGATAAAACCGGTAACCAAATTAAATTTGGTATTATTGGGAATGAGGAGGGTGCTGTCAACCCTGGACTGACTTACAGTTCACTATAATAGGTTTGTGATTGGTTAATGTTCAAAAAAAATTTCGAAAAGTTATTTTTAAAGTCATAATAGCCTTTAGCTGTCCCCTCAAAGCACTAAATATGTTCACTTAATGCTCATTACGGAACATATTGCACTGCTAGTCAAAGAATCCATGCCATAGGACTCCAAAAAATTAGTAAAACGTTAAAAAGAAATTCAAGATTTCATTTAAAATTACAAAAACTCAGAATTGAAGCCAAAAAAACATGAGCAATTCCGTGAAAAAGATTGGGCATCATTTGACTATAAAGGAGGTTTGTCATTAATGGAACCTCCCTGGATATAAAAAGTGATTTGTCCTTAGGTGACCTAAAAAAGAAAAAAAAAGAAATGTTTTACAAAAAAAAAAGAGCTTTCAAAAAGAATTCGAATTTTTTTTATAGTGAACTTCCCTATGACACCAGAACTATTCTTTTTTATCGCCCTTAGTCTATTAGGAACATAAAATTGGTCCATTTTACAGCGTGAAATTCAATTTTGAAATACTATTTTTATAGAAAACATTTTAATTTGAAGAAATATTATACTTAAAGTGAACAAATATCCCTTGTTCACACAAAAATTCAATCCTCGATAAGTCCCCGGACAAAAATGAAAATTAAAAAATCTTTTAATTTTGAATTCCACGCTGGACCAGCTTTTTAATGATACCACTCACATTTCTCTACGACGAATATATCGATCGGCCAAAATTGACTGAACAAAAAAACCCATTTGAGTATATAGTTCCTCCCCCCACAAGTGGAGTCGGAACAATAATTTAAGGTTAGATAACTAAGACTGCGTTTTTGACTTCATCTACTAAATTTTGAATTTGAAAGAAAAAATGGCGATTGAGGGAGATGAGGGGAAAATGTTCTATTCAGAATAAGCCAAATCTTTTTCTCATAAAATTAATGCTTCAAAATATCATTAGATAGACCAGTAAACAGTGTTTCTCAATAATTTAAATAAGAAGCAAAATCGGCGATGCTTTTCATTTTTTTCATTTTCTATATTACCATGTAGCACTCTCAGTCGCAAATTTTCTCAGCTAAACACGAGTAGAAACCCGTACCTAACCCCAAATGCGTTTCAGTACTGGCCAGTATAAATGCAATTCCTCATCATTAATGAATCACAGACTGATCATGATTTGTCAGATTTGACTTCAGTTTGAACTTATGATGGTCAGACTTGGGCCAAGTGCAAAAATAAAGCTCTGTATGGAATCGAACCCACGCTCTCCGTATTCCTTGACGTTTGCTCTACTTTCTGCGGCACCAAGAGAGTTGGAAGCTTTTCTTATGCGCCGTTAATATACGCTTGAAAGAAACAAATTTCAAGCAAGAAAGCGGGCAAAATATATTACATGGAGACTTGCATTTACAGTTGCCCAGTACTGATTTACACTTGGAGTACCTTGAGATAAAAAAGAAATCAAATTTTTGTTATCCTTCCAAGTTGATGCGTTGGTAACATAAATACATTTTTTAAATCAAACTCCACTGGAGAAATTAGTCATTAATCGGTCAAAGTCAACAGGTTTGCAGTTTATTGAAACATAGTTCACTGTGAGATTATAAACTTCTTCGGGAATAAAAAATTGTTGAAATCTAAATTGAAACGCAAGAAAACCAATTAAAAAGTTGTCACATTTTTTGTTTCCAATTAACATATCACTATTTTTCTCACAAAACTACAGTAACGCAGAACAAAACACTAATTATCAACCAAGATTTTGGATGAAGACTGTTTCAGTCGTCTTATTTCTGAGCAGTATTCTCAACATTTCGCAGCAATCTTTCCCAGCTGCGAAATGGAAGTTAATATCGTCAACCTTCAACTTAGAAGGTTTTTTCGATTGTAACAATATATCAATATATCCTCATTATCACAAATTGAAGCAAAAGAGTGATTTAAGAGTTTTTTTATTCTATGTTGCATAATCTCAAAACATTTTTCTCAAGCGAAATTAGTTTTTACCGGGCTTCTTTGATCAAATACATTTTCAACCTGTCTTTTTAGCAGCCTGAAAATTTTTCCCTCAACTCTTCTAAATTTAAAGATTGTTTAGGTTTGTGCCCCGCCCTCAGCTCAATGGGTGAAAAATATTTTCAATTCCCAGATGCACGTACCATCAGTGTCGTAGTAATTTACTACCCGGGCCGAGGATTTTGCCCAAAAATAACGGGGAAAAGAGTGTAAAGAGTGTAAAAATAATATTTTTACACCGTTAGTGCCCCCCATATTAAGGGTGGAATTCCCTGTTAGAGTGTAATTTTAGCGGTGTAATTTTAAGATTTAACGGTGGAAAAAGAGTGGAATAACTTATTTTTACACTCTTTTGATTACACTGTTGAAACTTATATTTACACTCTTTATTACACCGTTAAAACATATTTTTTTACACTCTTTATTACACCGTTAAAACTTATTGTTACACTCTTTGTTACACCGTTAAAACTTATTGTTACACTCTTTTTTACACTCTTTTTCTATAATTTACACCCGTAAATTACATTTTAATATGTAATTCCACCCTTAATAAGGGGGGCACTAACGGTGTAAAAATATTATTTTTACACTCTTTACACTCTTTTCCCCGTTATTAAACCCTTAATTAGGGGGGCACTAACGGTGTAAAAATATTATCTTTACACACTTTACACTCTTTTCCCCGTTATTTTGGGCAAAATCCTCGGCCCTTAAACCGTCTCGAAAGCACGCGGTAGTCTGATCAGATGCACTAAATGAGTCTATAAATTTAGCTACAGTAGTGTCGGAAATATCTCAATTTGATTTTAAAAAATCAACTTATGAGATTTTTCCAATATGATTTGGGTGTGTTTCCCTCCTCCTTATCTCAACCGGGCTGGGGACCGGCTACGGCGGAGCTATGAACATTCAACTATAGGAGATTTTTGAGCAAAGCACTGGCCAAAAAACCAGGTCTAAACTCTATCTCCAAAGAAAATAAAAGCAAACAATAAATAAAACAATTATATAAACAATTATATAAAATTCAATAATTGAAATTTAAACGAAATAATAGCAAATTTCCGTATGAAAAACTAACTTTTTTTCTAGGAAGGTTAGGCGGACCATTCTTTTTGCATTACAACCTAAATATTACTGGTAGTGTGGGATATCAATTTGGTTCACTTTGAACAACTCCTTGACCCGATGAAAAATACCTATTTTTAAAATTATTTATTTGAAATAATAGCAAATTTCCGTATGAAAAACTGACTTTTTTTCTAGGAAGGTTAGGCGGACCATTTTTTTTGCATTACAATCTAAATAGTACTGGTAGTCTGGGATATCAATTTGGTTCACTTTGAACAACTCCTTGACCCGATGAAAAAGACCTATTTTTAAAAATATTTATTTGAAATAATAGCAAATTTCCGTATGAAAAACTAATTTTTTTTCTAGGAAAGTTAGGCGAACGATTCTTTTTGCATAACAACCTAAATAGTACTGGTGGTCTGGGATATCAATTTGGTTCGATTTGGACAACTCCTTGACCCGACGAAATAGACCTGTTTTTAAAATTCAATAATTGCAATTTAAACGAAATAATAGCAAATTTCCGTATGAAAAACTAACTTTTTTTCTAGGAAGGTTAGGCGGACCATTCTTTTTGCATTACAACCTAAATTTTACTGGTAGTCTGGGATATCAATTTGGTTCACTTTGAACAACTCTTTGACCCGATGAAAAAGACCTATTTTTAAAATTATTTATTTGAAATAATAGCAAATTTCCGTATGAAAAACTAACTTTTTTCTAGGAAGGTTAGGCGGACCACTCTTTTTGCATTACAACCTAAATAGTACTGGTAGTCTGGGATATCAATTTGGTTCACTGTGAACAACTCTTTGACCCGATGAAAAAGACCTATTTTTAAAATTATTTGTTTGAAATAATAGCAAATTTCCGTATGAAAAACTAATTTTTTTATAGGAAAGTTAGGCGAACCGTTCTTTTTGCATAACAACCTAAATAGTACTGGTAGTCTGGGATATCAATTTGGTTCACTTTGAACAACTCCTTGACCCGATGAAAATTCTATATTTTTGAAAATAGAATAAGCGAATAAGTCAAAATTTCCGTATGAAAAACTAACTTTTTTCCTAGGCAAGCTATAGCAAAATTTCTTTTTGTTTTAGACTCTATATATACAGGGGATACTCCATACCAAAATTGGTTCACTTTGAACAACTACTTGACCCGATGAAAAAGACCTATTTTTAAAATTATTTATTTGAAGTAATAGCAAATTTCCGTATGGAAAACTAATTTTTTTTCTAGGAAAGTTAGGCAAACCATTCTTTTTGCATAACAACCTAAACAGTACTGGTAGTCTGGGATATCAATTTGGTTCACTTTGGACAACTCCTTGACCCGATGAAAATTCTATATTTTTGAAAATAGAATAAGCGAATAAGTCAAAATTTCCGTATGGAAAACTAACTTTTTTACTAGGCAAGCTATAGCAAAATTTCTTTTTGTTTTAGACTCTATATATACAGGGGATACTCCATACCAAAATTGGTTCGATTTGGACAACTCCTTGACCCGACGAAATAGACCTATTTTTAAAATTCAATAATTGCAATTTAAACGAAATAATAGCAAATTTCCGTATGAAAAACTAACTTTTTTCTAGGAAGGTTAGGCGGACCATTCTTTTTGCATTACAACCTTAATATTACTGGTAGTCTGGGATATCAATTTGGTTCACTTTGAACAACTCCTTGACCCGATGAAAATTCTATATTTTTGAAAATAGAATAAGCGAATAAGTCAAAATTTCCGTATGAAAAACTAACTTTTTTCCTAGTCAAGCTATAGCAAAATTTCTTTTTGTTTTAGACTCTATATATACAGGGGATACTCCATACCAAAATTGTTTTACTTTGAACAACTCCTTGACCCAATGAAAAAGACCTATTTTTAAAATTATTTATTTGAAATAATAGCAAATTTCCGTATGAAAAACTAATTTTTTTTTCTAGGAAAGTTAGGCAAACCATTCTTTTTGCATAACAACCTAAATAGTACTGGTAGTCTGGGATATCAATTTGGTTCACTTTGAACAACTCCTTGACCCGATGAAAATTCTATATTTTTGAAAATAGAATAAGCGAATAAGTCAAAATTTCCGTATGAAAAACTAACTTTTTTCCTAGGCAAGCTATAGCAAAATTTCTTTTTGTTTTAGACTCTATATATACAGTGAATACTCCATACCAAAATTGGTTTGATTTGGACCACTCCTTGACCCGACGAAATAGACCTATTTTTAAAATTCAATAATTGCAATTTAAACGAAATAATAGCAAATTTCCGTATGAAAAACTAACTTTTTTTCTAGGAAGGTTAGGCGGACCATTCTTTTTGCATTACAACCTAAATATTACTGGTAGTCTGGGATATCAATTTGGTTCACTTTGAACAACTCCTTGACCCGATGATAATTCTATATTTTTGAAAATAGAATAAGCGAATAAGTCAAAATTTCCGTATGAAAAACTAACTTTTTTCCTAGGCAAGCTATAGTAAAATTTCTTTTTGTTTTAGACTCTATATATACAGGGGACACTTCATACCAAAATTGGTTCGATTTGGACAACTCCTTGACCCGACGAAATAGACCTATTTTTAAAATTCAATAATTGCAATTTAAACGAAATAATAGCAAATTTCCGTATGAAAAACTTACTTTTTTCTAGGAAGGTTAGGCGGACCATTCTTTTTGCATTACAACCTTAATATTACTGGTAGTCTGGGATATCAATTTGGTTCACTTTGAACAACTCCTTGACCCGATGAAAATTCTATATTTTTGAAAATAGAATAAGCGAATAAGTCAAAATTTCCGTATGAAAAACTAACTTTTTTCCTGGGCAAGCTATAGCAAAATTTCTTTTTGTTTTAGACTCTATATATACAGGGGATACTCCATACCAAAATTGGTTCACTTTGAACAACTACTTGACCCGATGAAAAAGACCTATTTTTAAAATTATTTATTTGAAGTAATAGCAAATTTACGTATGGAAAACTAATTTTTTTTCTAGGAAAGTTAGGCAAACCATTTTTTTTGCATAACAACCTAAATAGTACTGGTAGTCTGGGATATCAATTTGGTTCACTTTGGACAACTCCTTGACCCGATGAAAATTCTATATTTTTGAAAATAGAATAAGCGAATAAGTCAAAATTTCCGTATGGAAAACTAACTTTTTTACTAGGCAAGCTATAGCAAAATTTCTTTTTGTTTTAGACTCTATATATACAGGGGATACTCCATACCAAAATTGTTTCGATTTGGACAACTCCTTGACCCGACGAAATAGACCTATTTTTAAAATTCAATAATTGCAATTTAAACGAAATAATAGCAAATTTCCGTATGAAAAACTAACTTTTTTCTAGGAAGGTTAGGCGGACCATTCTTTTTGCATTACAACCTTAATATTACTGGTAGTCTGGGATATCAATTTGGTTCACTTTGAACAACTCCTTGACCCGATGAAAATTCTATATTTTTGAAAATAGAATAAGCGAATAAGTCAAAATTTCCGTATGAAAAACTAACTTTTTTCCTAGTCAAGCTATAGCAAAATTTCTTTTTGTTTTAGACTCTATATATACAGGGGATACTCCATACCAAAATTGTTTCACTTTGAACAACTCCTTGACCCAATGAAAAAGACCTACTTTTAAAATTATTTATTTGAAATAATAGCAAATTTCCGTATGAAAAACTAATTTTTTTTCTAGGAAAGTTAGGCAAACCATTCTTTTTTCATAACAACCTAAATAGTACTGGTAGTCTGGGATATCAATTTGGTTCACTTTGAACAACTCCTTGACCCGATGAAAATTCTATATTTTTGAAAATAGAATAAGCGAATAAGTCAAAATTTCCGTATGAAAAACTAACTTTTTTCCTGGGCAAGCTATAGCAAAATTTCTTTTTGTTTTAGACTCTATATATACAGGGGATACTCCATACCACAATTGTTTCACTTTGAACAACTCCTTGACCCAATGAAAAAGACCTATTTTTAAAATTATTTATTTGAAATAATAGCAAATTTCCGTATGAAAAACTAATTTTTTCTCTAGGAAAGTTAGGCAAACCATTCTTTTTGCATAACAACCTAAATAGTACTGGTAGTCTGGGATATCAATTTGGTTCACTTTGAACAACTCCTTGACCCGATGAAAATTCTATATTTTTGAAAATAGAATAAGCGAATAAGTCAAAATTTCCGTATGAAAAACTAACTTTTTTCCTGGGCAAGCTATAGCAAAATTTCTTTTTGTTTTAGACTCTATATATACAGGGGATACTCCATACCGAAATTGGTTCACTTTGAACAACTACTTGACCCGATGAAAAAGACCTATTTTTAAAATTATTTATTTGAAGTAATAGCAAATTTCCGTATGGAAAACTAATTTTTTTTCTAGGAAAGTTAGGCAAACCATTTTTTTTGCATAACAACCTAAATAGTACTGGTAGTCTGGGATATCAATTTGGTTCACTTTGGACAACTCCTTGACCCGATGAAAATTCTATATTTTTGAAAATAGAATAAGCGAATAAGTCAAAATTTCCGTATGGAAAACTAACTTTTTTACTAGGCAAGCTATAGCAAAATTTCTTTTTGTTTTAGACTCTATATATACAGGGGATACTCCATACCAAAATTGGTTCGATTTGGACAACTCCTTGACCCGACGAAATAGACCTATTTTTAAAATTCAATAATTGCAATTTAAACGAAATAATAGCAAATTTCCGTATGAAAAACTAACTTTTTTCTAGGAAGGTTAGGCGGACCATTCTTTTTGCATTACAACCTTAATATTACTGGTAGTCTGGGATATCAATTTGGTTCATTTTGAACAACTCCTTGACCCGATGAAAATTCTATATTTTTGAAAATAGAATAAGCGAATAAGTCAAAATTTCCGTATGAAAAACTAACTTTTTTCCTAGTCAAGCTATAGCAAAATTTCTTTTTGTTTTAGACTCTATATATACAGGGGATACTCCATACCAAAATTGTTTCACTTTGAACAACTCCTTGACCCAATGAAAAAGACCTATTTTTAAAATTATTTATTTGAAATAATAGCAAATTTCCGTATGAAAAACTAATTTTTTTTCTAGGAAAGTTAGGCAAACCATTCTTTTTGCATAACAACCTAAATAGTACTGGTAGTCTGGGATATCAATTTGGTTCACTTTGAACAACTCCTTGACCCGATGAAAATTCTATATTTTTGAAAATAGAATAAGCATATAAGTCAAAATTTCCGTATGAAAAACTAACTTTTTTCCTAGGCAAGCTATAGCAAAATTTCTTTTTGTTTTAGACTCTATATATACAGCGAATACTCCATACCAAAATTGGTTTGATTTGGACCACTCCTTGACCCGACGAAATAGACCTATTTTTAAAATTCAATAATTGCAATTTAAACGAAATAATAGCAAATTTCCGTATGAAAAACTAACTTTTTTTCTAGGAAGGTTAGGCGGACCATTCTTTTTGCATTACAACCTAAATATTACTGGTAGTCTGGGATATCAATTTGGTTCACTTTGAACAACTCCTTGACCCGATGATAATTCTATATTTTTGAAAATAGAATAAGCGAATAAGTCAAAATTTCCGTATGAAAAATTAACTTTTTTCCTAGGCAAGCTATAGTAAAATTTCTTTTTGTTTTAGACTCTATATATACAGGGGACACTTCATACCAAAATTGGTTCGATTTGGACAACTCCTTGACCCGACGAAATAGACCTATTTTTAAAATTCAATAATTGCAATTTAAACGAAATAATAGCAAATTTCCGTATGAAAAACTTACTTTTTTCTAGGAAGGTTAGGCGGACCATTCTTTTTGCATTACAACCTTAATATTACTGGTAGTCTGGGATATCAATTTGGTTCACTTTGAACAACTCCTTGACCCGATGAAAATTCTATATTTTTGAAAATAGAATAAGCGAATAAGTCAAAAATTCCGTATGAAAAACTAACTTTTTTCCTAGGCAAGCTATAGCAAAATTTCTTTTTGTTTTAGACTCTATATATACAGGGGATACTCCATACCAAAATTGTTTCACTTTGAACAACTCCTTGACCCAATGAAAAAGACCTATTTTTAAAATTATTTATTTGAAATAATAGCGAATTTCCGTATGAAAAACTAATTTTTTCTCTAGGAAAGTTAGGCAAACCATTCTTTTTGCATAACAACCTAAATAGTACTGGTAGTCTGGGATATCAATTTGGTTCACTTTGAACAACTCCTTGACCCGATGAAAATTCTATATTTTTGAAAATAGAATAAGCGAATAAGTCAAAATTTCCGTATGAAAAACTAACTTTTTTCCTAGGCAAGCTATAGCAGAATTTCTTTTTGTTTTAGACTCTGTATATACAGCGGATACTCCATACCAAAATTGGTTTGATTTGGATTACTCCTTGACCCGACGAAATAGACCTATTTTTAAAATTCAATAATTGCAATTTAAACGAAATAATAGCAAATTTCCGTATGAAAAACTACCTTTTTTTCTTGAAAGGTTAGGCGAACCATTCTTTTTGAATTACAACCTAAATATTACTGGTAGTCTGGGATATCAATTTGGTTCACTTTGAACAACTCCTTGACCCCATGATAATTCTATATTTTTGAAAATAGAATAAGCGAATAAGTCAAAATTTCCCTATGAAAAACTAACTTTTTTCCTAGGCAAGCTATAGTAAAATTTCTTTTTGTTTTAGACTCTATATATACAGGGGACACTTCATACCAAAATTGGTTCGATTTGGACAACTCCTTGACCCGACGAAATAGACCTATTTTTAAAATTCAATAATTGCAATTTAAACGAAATAATAGCAAATTTCCGTATGAAAAACTAACTTTTTTTCTTGGAAGGTTAGGCGGACCATTCTTTTTGTATTACAACCCAAATATTACTGGTAGTCTGGGATATCAATTTGGTTCGATTTGGACAACTCCTTGACCCGACGAAATAGACCTATTTTTAAAATTCAATAATTGCAATTTAAACGAAATAATTGCAACTTTCCGTATGAGAAACTAACTTTTTTCCTAGACAAGCTATAGCAAAAATTCTTTTCGTTTTAATTTCTAAGTAGCTATGGGATTCTCCATACCGAGTTTGGTTCGATTTGAACAACTCCTTGACCCGATGATATTTCTTTATTTTTGAAAATAGAAGAAGCGAATAAATCAAAATTTCCGTATGAAAAACTAACTTTTTTTCTAGGAAAGTTAGGCGGACCATTCTTTTCGCATAACAACCTAAATAGTACTGGTAGTCTGGGATATCAATTTGGTTCACTTTGAACAACTCCTTGACCCGATGAAAATTCTTTATTTTTGAAAATAGAATAAGCGAATAAGTCAAAATTTCCGTATGAAAAACTAACATTTTTCCTAGGCAAGCTATAGCAAATTTCTTTTTGTTTTAGACTCTAAGTACACAAGAGATACTACATGCCAACTTGGTTCGATTTGGACAACTCCTTGGCCCGACGAAATAGACCTATTTTTAAAATTCAATAATTGCAAATTAACCGAAATAATTGCAACTTTCCGTATGGAAAACTAACTTTTTTCCTAGGCAAGCTATAGCAAAATTCCTTTTTGTTTTAGACTCTATATATACAAGGGATACTCCATAGCAAAATTGGTTCGGTTTGGACAACTCCTTGACCCGACGAAATAGACTTATTCTTAAAATAAAAATCGCAAAATTATTTGAAATAATAGCAAATTTCCGTATGAAAAACTAACTTTTTTCCTAGGCAAGATATGGCAACATTTCTTTTTGTTTTACACTCTAGGTACCTATGGGATTCTCCATACCGAGTTTAAATCGATTTGAACAACTCCTTGACCCGATGAAATTTCTATATTTTTGAAAATAGAATAAGCGAATAAGTCAAAATTTCCGTATGAAAAACTAACTTTTTTTCTAGGAAAGTTAGGCGGACCATTCTTTTTGCATTACAATCTAAATAGCACTGGTAGTCTGGGATATCAGATTGGTTCACTTTGAACAACTCCTTGACCCGATGAAATTTCAATATTTTTGAAAATAGAATAAGCGAATAAGTCAAAATTTCCGTATGAAAAACTAACTTTTTCCCTAGGCAAGCTATAGCAAAATTCCTTTTTGTTTTAGACTCTATATATACAAGGGATACTCCATAGCAAAATTGGTTCGGTTTGGACAACTCCTTGACCCGACGAAATAGACTTATTCTTAAAATAAAAATCGCAAAATTATTTGAAATAATAGCAAATTTCCGTATGAAAAACTAACTTTTTTCCTAGGCAAGATATGGCAACATTTCTTTTTGTTTTAGACTCTAGGTACACAAGAGATACTACATGCCAAGTTTGGTTCGATTTGGACAACTCCTTGACCCGACGAAATAGACCTATTTTTAAAATTCAATAATTGCAAATTAAACGAAATAATTGCAACTTTCCGTATGAAAAACTAACTTTTTTCCTAGGGAAGCTATAGCAAAAATTCTTTTTGTTTTAGACTCTATATATACAGGGGATACTCCATACCAAAATTGGTTCGGTTTGGACAACTCCTTGACCCGACGAAATAGACTTATTTTTAAAATAATAATCGCAAAATTATTCGAAATAATAGCAAATTTCCGTATGAAAACCCAACTTTTTTCCTAGGCAAGCTATAGCAGAAATTCTTTTTGTTTTACACTCTAGATACCTATGGGATTCTCCATACCGAGTTTGGTTTGATTTGGACAACTCCTCGACCCGACGAAACCGACCTATTTTTAAAATTATTTATTTGAAATAACTGCAAATTTCCGTATGAAAAACTATTTTTTTTTCTAGGAAAGTTAGGCGGACCATTCTTTTTGCATAACAACCTAAATAGTACTGGTGGTCTGGGATATCAATTTGGTTCACTTTGAACAACTCCTCGACCCGATGAAATTTCTATTTTTTTGAAAATAGAATAAGCGAATAAGTCAAAATTTCCGTATGAAAAACTAACTTCTTTCCTAGGCAAGCTATAGCAAAATCTTTTTGTTTCAGACTCTATATTGACAGGGGATACTCCATACCAAGTTTGGTTTGATTTGGACAACTCCTTGACCCGATAAAAATGACCTATTTTTAAAAATTATTTAAAATTAGTTATTCGAATTAATCGGAAATTTACGTATGAAGCAATATATATCAAGCAATATGAACATATTTGATTTATGAAAATAAGTTTGAAGCAATATTATATTGAATCAATATAAAAATTGTCGAAAAAAGTCTCTATAGTTGAATTTATAATCAACTTTTCGAATTCTTTCCAGTATGCTCTGTTCATGTTACCCTCCTCCTTTTTCATTCGGGACTTGGGACCGGCAGTGGTGGAGTTACAAAAAGATATAGGAGAATTGAGCACAGCACCAGGTACACAACCAGGCTCAAGGAACTCTCTCCAAATGTAAACAAACAAACAGATATTTCTTTTGTTTGAAGGTTATAGGAGAGATAAGCATAGCACTAGACACAAAACCAGGCTCCAAAACTCTCCAAATCTAAACAAATAGATACTATTTTTTTGTTTAGAGGTTATAGGAGAAATGAGGAGAGCACTAGATACAAATCAGGGCTCAAAGAGCACTCTCCAAACCTAACATAAAATTATCTATTATCTAATTAAACTTCGAAGCGTGCAGAAACACCCGCTAAAGTCCCGGAATTTCAAATTTAAAGATTTAAATCCGCGGTCGAAGCGGGCAGAAACACCCGCTAACGTTTATTGCGTACTTCAACATTATTAAAATTTTTAAGTAATATTAAAATTAACTTAAACAAGTAACAAAGTTAAAAGCAGAACCAGTAATAAAAATTCGAAGCGGACAGAAACACCCGCTAACGTCCAGGAATTTCAAATTTAAAGTTTTAAATCCGCGGTCGAAGCGGGCAGAAACACCCGCTAACGTTTATTGCGTACTTCAACATTATTAAAGTTTTTAAGTAATATTAAAATTAACTTTAACATGTAACAAAGTTAAAAGCAGCACTAGTAATAAAAATTCGAAGCGGACAGAAACACCCGCTAAAGTCCCGGAATTTCAAATTTAAAGTTTTAAATCCGCGGTCGAAGCGGGCAGAAACACCCGCTAAAGTCCCGGAATTTCAAATTTAAAGTTTTAAATCCGCGGTCGAAGCGGGCAGAAACACCCGCTAACGTTTATTGCGTATTTCAACATTATTAATGTTTTTAAGTAATATTAAAATTAGTATGTATGTATGTGTAATGAATGTATATATGTACTCTTGAGAAAATAAATTTCAGAAACCAGTAAATTCACTCAGAAGCTCCACTTAAACAAAGTATTGATTTAGTTCCCTTGCTATCAGAAACTTACGCAAGTAGGCAAATCTCGACTAAACTATCAGAACAAGTAAAAATTAAATTTTAAGAACTAAACGGTCCTTCAAATCTAATCGTGCTCGAAATGTTTTAGCACGTTGATAAAGTAAAGATTGCCCAGGAAGAAAAACTTGATAAGCTTATTTTGAACTGAATCCACTTTCAGAAGCTGAATGTCAGGCAATTCTGTAACACGATATGCAAGAGGCTCAAGGACACCTGATTCCTTTTCAAATTCTGTCGACCTGAGATCAATAACGACTGTTTCAATTATCTCGTACAGCTGTACTAAACAGAAGATCGCTGAACTTCGATCTACGAACAGTAGAATCTGACCCACCTTAAACTCACCATCCTCACGAATTGCGACAAAACTGTTAGCGTTTGATCTCGTATAACTCTGGCTGTCAAGATGGAACAGCCCTCGAAATCTGCCGAATAAACGAGCTTCTGGAAACTTAGCTTGAGTCTCATTGAAAACGTCATTCCTTTCTACGCACAAGTCCTCTTTGAAATCGCTAGGTTTGTTCTTCAGTTTTTTAATAAAACATGTCAGATTGTCTTCTTTCGTTTCAAAGCTGCCAAGTTGTCGATTACGAATATAGCGACTGACAATCAGACTGCAAGTATTTACCGTTCCAGTCAGAGTTCTTATAAGGTGGTTGTTTGCGTTCTCAAACATCGTAGCCGAAGTAGTCCTTAATGGCCCAAAGGTAGTGCACTGCCATGCTATATGTCTTAATAAATGATAATTGATAGAATCAAATTTTTCAGCGGATAGCGAAACGACATAATATAGCAAAAGGCTTCTAAAATATGTCCGCATAGGCTTGCTTGTGATACACTCTCGTACATGGATCGTAGTGAAAAAGCTAGGTAATCAAGATTTTGAATGTTAGTCTCATGGGCGACAGAACTTTCGAAAAATTTACGAAAAACTATGGGTGAAAAATAAAGAAGAAAAGTTTTCAATTCATTTGCTTTGAAATGATCAAGTGAGCGCAGTGATCTGATCGACCGCTTGAACTCGCTTGGTAAACGTACTTTTTCAGTTGCATTGTCAATTTCGGCTATTTCAATCGAGCTGAGTTGTTCAGCGAAAAATTTGATGACATCGTGAGCAACACCCTTAAGGCATTGGTGCATGGTGTCTATAGGGCAGGTCAATGGCAGGTTCGGAACAAAGTCGAAAATTTTCGAGCGTCCTTCGACACCCAAGGTGTCAACTTCTGGATCCTTCTCTTTTCTTCCCTTTCTTTCGTCAACGACTCCGCTATCAAATAGTCTAACCAAGTGCTCATGCTCTGCAGGATTCCTCATTGTGAAGGTGCGATCATTCGGTTACGAATGACTACCTGGAAATCTCTGAATTCCCCTCATAGTACACAGCCCACAGCCATAATAACCGTTGAATTTTTTCATTTTCAGAACATCATGTTTGCAGACTAGGTCGACAATCAAGAAAATTGTAGTGAAGCGGATTTGGTACGAACGTTCATTGTATTTAATATTCTCTACTTTTGAAATCTCAGAAGCGTAGTGATCAAAAATGGGATCCCACGAAATTTCTCCTTTGCCGTACCACAAAGAACAGAGAAAAATATTATCGAATGATGATCTTGTTTTTGGTGGCAGGTCAGCCAAAGCAACCCAGAGAGGTTAAGCGGAGCAATCACTGGATTCTCGAACCTGAACTCCGTCAACGTTAATTATAAGTTTCAAATGGATTGTACCTTCCTCAAAAAGACTCGAGAGTTTTAGATCTGTTTTTGTTTCTGGGTCTGCGCATTTCACTATTTCATTAATGTACTTTTGAACATTCTGCACCAATTTGTCGAAAAAATTTAGATAAATAACTTCCCCATTGCCATTGTTCTCTCTGTGCTTTATGTATTGCTCTGTCAGTTTCTTTGTCTCTTGTTTCAAAAAATTTGGAGCAGGTAGACGGTCATTTGGATAAATAATCTTTTGAAATTTTAAAAGGTCATACAGCGATTCGTTGGGTAAACAATAACGGGCAGAAATTGCAAATAAACCAAGTGCAGCATTATGGACAGTGACGTTTGAATTACATAATAGAGGCTGAGAAGAAAATTGAAAGCCATCTTTGCTATGGTTGTAACAGTCTTTTTCCGTGTCCACTACGTCTTCACTGTCGTGGTCTGAGATGATATCTAGCCGATTCGATGACGATTCACCTATAGAAGCAACTTCACAAGATGGATCGGACATTATGTCATCAGCAGAAACAGGCATACTCCCATGGGTACTATTCTCCTCAGTTTCAACATCTGAAGAACGCACAGAATCAACTTGGTGTATGTACGTTTGAATGTGTCTACTTGAACTGTCCACCAACCTTCTTTTCACGCGCCTCTTCCGTTGATTCTGGAATCTTCTTTTTATGGCACTTCCAAAATGGGTAGGCGTACCAACACTCGATTGACTTGCTCCATAATTTGAACCGAAACTTTCTCCGGAATGAAAAATTTCACTTGAATTTCCTGAAGCATGTAAAGATTGGGTCGAAATATCACCCAGGCGTTGTTCTCGGGGTGTCGTGGATGGCAAGATTTCATTATATGATTCATGCTTCTCTTTGTTCGGACATCTACATTTCAATCGGCCATCTTTAAATTAGTTGTTACCGTAGCTCACTGTGATTTCTTCTCCAACTTCTATAGACTTGATAACTTGGAGAAAAATGCATCTATTGTGGGGGAGGAAAAAACTTGTGTATCCCATAAAAAATTTGGTGTTCGGGGAGCAGGAGTGGTTGGCAAAACGAATTGGACCCAATAGCACTAGTTCATCCCTTTCCAACTCACCGCGCATGACTGAGAAATCAGACATTTCGTTTTGTAATTCCTGAGGAACACTTTCAATACGCCCAACAGGAAAAGGTCTTAGGGGTTCCAGCGAAGGCTTCAAGGTCTTTTCTGTATGATTGAAGAGGCCAAAGCCCCCGAAACTGTCTGGCAAGATTTTGAAACCCCTCTCAATAGAGGCCTCATAGAGTTCTTTTAAAGACGAGTATGCTTTAAAAAGTCGTCTGTCTGCTTTCAAACGTTTCTCATACTCTTCAAAACTGATCAACGGAAGCATTGTTTGAGGAACTACATCGAATTTGCTTAAGTTTTGACGCACTACTTGTCCGTCCACAATTACCAATTCTTCGCAAGTTATCATCATATGACTTGAAAAACCTAATTAGAATTTAATCAAGGTGAATGAATGAATAAACGAATGAATGCATTAAGGGATTAACGTATGTATGCAAAAGAGCACTCTCCAAACCTAACATAAAATTATCTATTATCTAATTAAGCTTCGAAGCGTGCAGAAACACCCGCTAAAGTCCCGGAATTTCAAATTTAAAGATTTAAATCCGCGGTCGAAGCGGGCAGAAACACCCGCTAACGTTTATTATGTACTTCAACATTATAAAAGTTTTTAAGTAATATTAAAATTAACTTAAACAAGTAACAAAGTTAAAAGCAAAACTAGTAATAAAAATTCGAAGCGGACAGAAACACCCGCTTAAGTCCCGGAATTTCAAATTTAAAGTTTTAAAACCGCGGTCGAAGCGGGCAGAAACACACGCTAACGTTTATTGCGTATTTTAACATTATTAAAATTTTTAAGTATTATTAAAATTAACTTAAACAAGTAACAAAGTTAAAAGCAGAACAAGTAATAAAGCTTCGAAGCGTGCAGAAACACCCGCTAAAGTCCCGGAATTTCAAATTTAAAGTTTTAAATCCGCAGTCGAAGCGGGCAGGAACACCCGCTAACGTGTATTGCGTACTTCAACATTATTAAAGTTTTTAAGTATTATTAAAATTAACTTAAACAAGTAACAGAGTTAAAAGCAGAACAACTAATAGAACTTCGAAGCGTGCAGAAACACCCGCTAAAATCGCGGAATTTCAAATTTAAAGTTTTAAATCCGCGGTCGAAGCGGGCAGAAACACCCGCTAATGTTTATTGCGTATTTCAACATTTTTAAAGTTTTGAATGTATGTATGTATTTATCTAAGTGCGAAATTAAATTTGTATGTATGAAAAACTATCAAGTAAACTTTGAATTTATGATCACAACACGAAAACCGAGCTTCAGAAAACGGCAAACTCATCAACTAAACAATATAATATCAAATGATTTAAACAGGGAATTAGGTTAAACACTCCAGTAGAAGTAAAGGCAGAAAGGCGAGTATTTTCTAAGGAATTGTTTTTCTACAAATAGGAAGCAACGTATCAGTACGATAAACAAGATCAAGGAGATGGCCTTCACATTACAAACAATGATCTTCTAAACAACTACTCATTCGCTTCTAAACTAGAATGTCGTTTCCGACAATCCTTGCCGTATTGGTTGGCAGCTTTTCTTGCAGTCTCGAAAGCCAGTTTTGGTGTATCTGGGTACTTTTGCTCTACAACTTCTAAAACAGGCAGAAAAACCTGGTCATTTTTTGCTCATCAATTAACTTAGGTTTTTGGGTTTTCAGGTCAAGGAAAGATCGATCTCTTAATTCTTGCTATTTAAGGCTGTTATGCAATGATGACTCCTACGGTGAAGCTGACGAATAAGTTTTACTAAAAAAACCTACTCCTGAACTTTTCGAGAATTTCACTTGGCGCTTCTTTGCGGCCGTCAGCTTCACGTCTTCTCGGCTCAAGGATAACACCTGCACGCTCGTTTTCTGGCAAAAATTTCTCAAAGAGGGCCCGCGCAAATTTCCCGACTTCAGATCCGGCATGCATTGACATCAGATCTTCATCGTTGTGTATAACAGCAACTATAGATGTGCCGCGGGAAGGATGATCGTCTATGCTCTGGTAGCCGTTATGGTCAACAAAGCGAATTTCTTTCAACTCTGCAGTCTGAAACAAGTTTTCATGTAACCAACTGCGCCTATTTCTTGCAAAAACTCATTTGTCTACTACCACTTGTCACTACCAGTTGTCATGGGTAAGGCCAAAAAGGTCTAGCAATTAAGGCTGAGTGATACCAAATTGTTAAGCAAACAATAATCTAACTTTCTCGTCAATTCTTGCACACAGGTTTGCGCGCTTCTTGTCGTCGATCTTTCGTTTCTCTTCAAAGCTTTTCATCAACTCGTTCATCTCCAGAACGTGATTATCGAGATACTCTTTTAAAAAAGAGCAATTGGGGCCGCAATCGTCTTTGTTGGTTCCACTGTTTGAAACCATGTTGGCGCTGATCTCAGTTAAAGAACTGGAGCAAGGTTCAATCCAGAAATTTAAAAAATAACGGAGAAAATTGTCAAAAACGTTCGAGTCAACATTCATTTAATTGAGAGTCAATTTAAATCGAACGAAGAAAGCGAAAAGACAAAAAAACATCAACTTATGCACAATTACTAACAATTTCAATCAAACTCTACAGCCAAAAGAATTGCTTTGCGACTATCATTATCAAAAAGATCAAGCTCTGAGAATAAGAAAAACAAAGTCAAACAAAGTAACACTACGAAAGTTTCACACTGCACCTTTGAGGAAACAAAAATTAATAAAATCCATTCATCGGCTCCATATTTTCAGCACTTGATATGGAAGCAGTTGTCGTGTAGCTGGACTCCTCATTGCTTTCCGAGAACTCAATA
The DNA here is from genome assembly GCF_964194025.1 of Convolutriloba macropyga. Taxonomy (NCBI): domain Eukaryota; kingdom Metazoa; phylum Xenacoelomorpha; order Acoela; family Convolutidae; genus Convolutriloba; species Convolutriloba macropyga. The sequence continues at coordinate 18,074,700 of NC_134476.1, read as the reverse complement.
TACTCAACTTCTAGGTCTTCTACTCGTTGCCTTAAGCCATCTATTTTTTCACGTAGCTGTTTTATTTCTTGCCACAGTTGCTCAATTTCAGACAACGGACTTTCAAGAAACCTGGTTTCAATCGCAGTACCACTTTCGAAACCCAGAAAACTTTGTCGGAACACAATTTTTGTTTGTTGCAGCATATCAGCCGTTCAACTGAAAACATTTTTGATTTCCAAAAAAGTTCATATCGAAAAGAAAAAAATTATAAAAATTTCTAAAAGGTTTCTTAAAAAGCACAACATGTAATAAAAGATTACAGCTCAAAAAAACTTTCACCTCGTGTCCTACCGCAGTACATTCACGCCTAAATCCACTATCGCCATCAATCTTCAAGAAGTTATGGGTATTCTAATTTCAACTAATTATAACTGCTAATTTCTACTTCATCTTAAGTTATAGGTCTAAAAATTGGAAGCGGACAGAAACTCCCGCTAACTTTTGTCAATTTTAATTTTTTTGAAATTTTACAATAACGGTCGAAGCGGAAAAGATCCGCTTAGTGGAAATTCGAAGCGGGCAGAAACACCCGCTAACGTTCGTCAATTTTAATTTTGAAATTTTACAATAACGGTCGAAGCGGAAAAGATCCGCTTAGTGGAAATTCGAAGCGGGCAGAAACACCCGCTAACGTTCGTAAATTTCAATTTTATTGAAATTTTACAATAACGGTCGAAGCGGAAAAGATCCGCTTAGTGGAATTTCGAAGCGGGCAGAAACACCCGCTAACGTTCGTCAATTTTAATTTTATTGTAAATTTACAATAACGGTCAAAGCGGAAAAGATCCGCTTAGTGAAAACTCGAAGCGGGCAGAAACACCCGCTAACGTTCGTCAATTTTAATTTTCTACTACTACTATTACTACTACCGTGGCCGGTCAATTGGTCGACATACAAATTAGACGACACACCTTTTAGCCGACACTTGAGCAAATATAACAACTCGAACACCGCAATTCACGATAATTACCCGCGCATTAAGCGGTAAATGTAGCACTCTTTAGTTGTGAAACAAACATTAATCGGCTATTACTGCTAGCTAACATAGCCATGCCTCCGTGGCCCGTGGGACTTGATATGAATCTATCACAACCGAACAAATTATGATGGCCGAACGTAATTAAGTCGACGCTTCTAATAACACAACTTTAATTATACAGTTCCGATTTTGGTCATTTTCACGTCGTCTTGATGAAAACTGCCAGCTAATTGGCGTGTCTTCTAACTTGTGTGTCGCCTAATACACCTAGCACCTACTACTACTAATGTAATCAATTTTTTGTCACAATCGGTCAAATGTAAATTGAATCAAATTGCAATAGTGCAAGTACAAATAGTCAAAGAAAGCAATCAAATTGCAATAGTACAAATAAATCAAAGTAATAAAAAAAACAAAGGTACAAGTAGTCAAAGAAAGCAATCAAATTTAAGCTAATTCAAATGATTTTCTCGCATGGCTTTGTTGATTGGGCAAGCAAGCTCCTTTCTACCCTTCTCGTTTACATGGACGCCGTCAGGTAAAAAAGACCTCGCTTTGTGCACTTCTTTGTGCAGCTTGAAAAAAGGCAAGTTTGACTGGCTTAGTTGCGCGTTGAAACGTTGGATGTTAAAGTGAGTGCAGTTTCGCTTCAGTACAGTGCACACGATCACTCTTGGACGGTTCGCCAAATTTCTGATGGCACTGTGTAAGGCCCGTATTTTCTCCAATACATCAGTTGGATCTTCGCCCGGTCCATTGCGCGCAGCCAGATTGTTACCACCTACAGCCAGGATAACATTTCTGTAGACGGCCAAGGTATCCAGCAACACAAAAAACTGATTAACTTTCCCCCAGATAAGGAATAGGCAACACAGTTCTGAACACATATGCTGTCGAAGATAGAATCGCCGACTATCGCGGTACGGACCTCTTCTTCATCAACAAAATTATTATAAATAAATTCAGTTGTGGTGCCGTCGATGATGTCCTTCACAAGCCGTCCATGCTGTTGATGGTTAGCAAACAGCGGTTTTAGCCTTTTCTTAGGCGGGGCTGAGTTGTTCCCATGGAGGTTACCCAGTCGACTGCGATCCATTTCAACTGAAAGCGAAACAAATATTTACAAAGCTCAATAACACAGCAGCAGCAAACCACCAATAGTATAATAGTACAGATATAGTATTAAGCGCGTATTGGGTACTGGCATATAGCCTATCGAATTCGCCTTGACGAGAGCTTTCCAACGATATAACTTTTGTATGGGTCCCATCGAAACGGAGCGATGGGCCGCGCCAGGCCCCTGTGCCGCCATCGCGACCCTGTGCCGCCATCGCAACACATCCGTCCCCTGTGTATCGCAACACGCCATCGCGACCCTGTGTCGATCCTGTGTCCGAACGATCCGTCTTTGCAGTGAAATCGTACAACGACCTATTGGAACTAATGAAATTAATTCGGCTTACTGTCTGAGCTTTTGGAACTTTCGTATACATTGCGCACTTTCAAATGCTCTATTCATGGCAGTTCAGTGAGCGGATGCAGGTGATGCCGTCTCCACCAGTGTTGACTCACAATTAGCATGTCACGTTACCTCTGAGGCAACACACCAAACGAAATTTTCATACCCTGCTTTATGGTGAACAACTATGAAGTGAGCATTTCAAAACTTGAATTTTAAAAAGTATATCATTGGAAAGCTGGATTCATATAGAATCTAACTAAGTAAACGGGATTTCAAAAATCGAACGGGAACACATTTAAAAAAAGGTTTGCAGTTGGGGGGGGGTTGAGGTTATGGGACCCATGGGCCTGGTATGCGTCCGAAAAAGGCTTATATCTCGAAAACTACTGAACCAAATTTAAAACATGAATATGTTTTGGAATCAGCATGAACTGGGGCATCAACCTGGCGTTAAAAAAGTTAAAAAAGTAAAGGAATAAAAACTCAATTTTTGACAATTTGGCTAAATTTTGCCTATTTTCAGCAAAGTTTGGAAAATTGGAAAATAAGGCAATGAAATTAAACCGAAGTTTTTCAACCAATATACATTCGTAAAGAAGATTAAATGGGCAAGAAAATGATATAATATACTTTCAAATACGTCGGGTAACAAAAAAGTTATTAAACTAAACAACTTTGAAAATTCGAAAATTTTGCGAAAATCGACCCTGATTTCGGTCTCTACATTGCTCTCGCATTCTCTTGTTTGGCAATACTTTAAAAAGATAATAACATGGTTGTTGGAAGCGTAAAATTTAATTTACCATGATACCAAAAACTTGTATGTTTTGTCTTGATAAAGTGGGAAATTTAGTCAAAGTAACTCAAAATTGTCAAATTTTTGGCCCCTAAATCGCTAATTATTGAAAATTTTGAAATCAAATAAACAAAGGGGAAAAAAGATCTATATATATTCTAAAAGTACACTAACAGGGCAACAAAATGAGCTATTATAGACTTTCTAAATCGTCTTCTTCAAAAAGTTATTAACAGACGTTTTTCATGAAGTTCGACTTTTTCTTCACCTAATTCGACGGTCCTTCAAAATTTTGTGAACAAATCAAAATATTGGCATTTAGTTCTACACAAGCTCATAAAGTACGTTAACACGGCAATAAAATGAGCTATTATAGACTTTCTAAATCGTCTTCCTAAAAAAGTTATTAACAGACGTTTTTCATGAAGTTCGACTTTTTCTTCACCTAATTCGACGGTTCTTTAAAATTTTGTGAACAAATCAATATATTGACATTTACTTCTACACAAACTCAAAGAGTACGTTAACAACTCGGCAACAAAATGAGCTATTATAGACTTTCTAAATCGTCCTCTTCAAAAAGTTATTAACAGACGTTTTTCATGAAGTTCGACTTCTTCTTCACCTTATTCGACGGTTCTTTAAAATTTTGTGAACAAATCAAAATATTGGCATTTAGTTCTACACAAACTCATAAAGTACGTTAACACGGCAATAAAATGAGCTATTATAGACTTTCTAAATCGTCTTCCTAAAAAAGTTATTAACAGACGTTTTTCATGAAGTTCGACTTTTTCTTCACCTAATTCGACGGTCCTTCAAAATTTTGTGAACAAATCAAAATATGGGCAATTACTTCTACACAAACTCATAAAGTACGTTATCACGGCAACAAAAAAGTCTAACATAGACCTTCTAACTCGTTTTCCTAAACAAGTTTTTAACAGACGTTTTTCATGAAGTTCGACTATTTCTTCAGTTAATTATACGGTTCATTAAAATTTTGTGAACAAATCAAAATTTAGGCAATTGCTTGTACACAAACTCATGAAGTACGTTACCAGTGCAACAAAATGGGCTAACATAGATCTTCTAATTCGTCTTTTTCAAAACGTTATTTGAAGACGTTTTTCATGAAGTTCGACATTTTCTCCAACTAATTCGATGATTAATTAATATTTTGTGAACCAATCAACATGTGGGCATTTAATTCTACACAAATTGATTTTGTACGTTATCACGGCAACAAAATGGGCTAAAAGCTAACATAGACTTTCAAACTCGTCTTCTTCAAAAAGTTATTAACACACGTTTTTCATGAATTTCGACTTTTTCTTCAGCTAACTCGACGGTTCATTAAAAATTTTTGAACAAATCAAAATATTGGCATTTACTTCTACACAAACTCATAGAGTACGTTAACACGGCAATAAAATGAGCTATTATAGACTTTCTAAATCGTCTTCCTCAAAAAGTTATTAACAGACGTTTTTCATGAAGTTCGACTTTTTCTTCACCTAATTCGACGGTTCTTTAAAATTTTGCGAATAAATCAAAATATGAGCATTTACTTCTACACAAAATCATTGGGTACGTTATCACGGGAACAAAATGGGCTAACAACTGACAGAGACGTTCTAACTCGTCTTCTTCAAAAAGTTATTAACAGACGTTTTTCATGAAGTTCGACTATTTCTTCACCTAATTAGACGGTTCATTCAAATTTTGTCAACAAATCAAAATATAGGCAATTACTTCTACGCAAACTCATAAAGTACGTTATCACGGCAACAAAAAAAGTCTAACATAGACCTTCTAACTCGTTTTCCTAAACAAGTTTTTAACAGACGTTTTTCATGAAGTTCGACTATTTCTTCAGTTAATTATACGGTTCATTAAAATTTTGTGAACAAATCAAAATTTAGGCAATTGCTTGTACACAAACTCATGAAGTACGTTACCAGTGCAACAAAATGGGCTAACATAGATCTTCTAATTCGTCTTTTTCAAAACGTTATTTGAAGACGTTTTTCATGAATTTCGACATTTTCTCCAACTAATTCGATGATTAATTAATATTTTGTGAACCAATCAACATGTGGGCATTTAATTCTACACAAATTGATTTTGTACGTTATCACGGCAACAAAATGGGCTAAAAGCTAACATAGACTTTCAAACTCGTCTTCTTCAAAAAGTTATTAACAGACGTTTTTCATGAAGTTCGACTTTTTCTTCACCTAATTCGACGGTTCTTTAAAATTTTGTGAACAAATCAAAATATGAGCATTTACTTCTACACAAAATCATTGGGTACGTTATCACGGGAACAAAATGGGCTAACAACTGACAGAGACGTTCTAACTCATCTTCTTCAAAAAGTTATTAACAGACGTTTTTCATGAAGTTCGACTATTTCTTCACCTAATTAGACGGTTCATTCAAATTTTGTCAACAAATCAAAATATAGGCAATTACTTCTACGCAAACTCATAAAGTACGTTATCACGGCAACAAAAAAGTCTAACATAGACCTTCTAACTCGTTTTCCTAAACAAGTTTTTAACAGACGTTTTTCATGAAGTTCGACTATTTCTTCAGTTAATTATACGGTTCATTAAAATTTTGTGAACAAATCAAAATTTAGGCAATTGCTTGTACACAAACTCATGAAGTACGTTACCAGTGCAACAAAATGGGCTAACATAGATCTTCTAATTCGTCTTTTTCAAAACGTTATTTGAAGACGTTTTTCATGAAGTTCGACATTTTCTCCAACTAATTCGATGATTAATTAATATTTTGTGAACCAATCAACATGTGGGCATTTAATTCTACACAAATTGATTTTGTACGTTATCACGGCAACAAAATGGGCTAAAAGCTAACATAGACTTTCAAACTCGTCTTCTTCAAAAAGTTATTAACAGACGTTTTTCATGAAGTTCGACTTTTTCTTCACCTAATTCGACGGTTCTTTAAAATTTTGTGAACAAATCAAAATATGAGCATTTACTTCTACACAAATTCATTGGGTACGTTATCACGGGAACAAAATGGGCTAACAACTGACAGAGACGTTCTAACTCATCTTCTTCAAAAAGTTATTAACAGACGTTTTTCATGAAGTTCGACTATTTCTTCACCTAATTAGACGGTTCATTCAAATTTTGTGAACAAATCAAAATATGGGCAATTACTTCTACACAAACTCATAAAGTACGTTAACACGGCAACAAAATGAGCTATTATAGACTTTCTAAATCGTCTTCCTCAAAAAGTTATTAACAGACGTTTTTCATGAAATTCGACTTTTTCTTCACCTAATTCGACGGTTCTTTAAAATTTTGTGAACAAATCATCATGTGGGCATTTAATTCTACACAAATTGATTTTGTACGTTATCACGGCAACAAAATGGGCTAAAAGCTAATATAGACTTTCAAACTCATCTTCTTCAAAAAGTTATTAACTCACGTTTTTCATGAATTTCGACTTTTTCTTCACCTAACTCGGCGGTTCATTAAAAATTTTTGAACAAATCAAAATATTGGCATTTACTTCTACACAAACTCATAGAGTACGTTAACACGGCAACAAAATGAGCTATTATAGACTTTCTAACCCGTCATCTTCAAAAAGTTATTAACAATTGTTTTTCATGAAGTTCGACATTTTCTTCACCTAACTCGACGGTTCATTAACCCGTATTCTTAATTCGTTGTCTTTTCTGTATTATTCAGTGGTATCAAGGACATTAAAACAAACAGATTGCAACCGACGGCGTTGAAAAGGTGCATTTGAATCTCATTATGCGATGAATAATACATGCCATTAACCTGCAAAAGTCTCTTCTACTGCAGAAAGAAGAACAAAAATAAGCCAAACCAAAAAAACTAACAAAAAAGGCTTCATTGTCATCTGTATCCTCCTCCTCTTCATTCTGGGTTGAAGACGTAGATCAAATTTTTATTTTTGCAGCACAAATTTCTGTAATTTTTTTCCGTGCGGAGCCTGGATAAGATTTACACCCGTTGAAAAGAAGGAAATAAGTGGACAAAACAATGTAATTGTAGTGTATTTCTAAGAATGTAATTTCTTAAAAATAGCGGTGTATTTCTAAGAGTGTAATCACTTCAAAATTACACTTTTGACTCTTTTCCCCACTAAAAATTGAACAAAAGAGTGTAATTTTTAAGAG